>NC_031771.1:23862846-24112372 GCF_001522545.3 Parus major
GGCTTGTGCTGGCTGAAAGAAGTCTGGGAGGAATAACTGGGTATAGGCAGGTCTGGCAAGGAAATTTTTAGGTGCTTTAGGCTGCAGCTCCTATCACCCAGCACTGACAGTCAATCACTGTTCTTTCCCTGACTTTAGTGATTGGAACCTACAGGATAAATCTGGATTTATTAAATAATAAATCTATTATTGTATGCACCAGTACTGCAATAGAAGGTTATCAGTATGCACACTAAGAAAAGCTCAGTGGAGAGAACAGAAACTGTGACTTTTAAAGCTGTGTATATGTCTTCTAAGACCATTGGAAAATGCCAGTATTTCATTGAAACTTTTCAAGGGATTTTAACAGATAGCCTAAGATCATGAATGAAGCTAGGAATTAATTTACAGCATAAGTCTGTAAATTGATAAACCAGGAGAAGAACATTGTGATGTCATATTTTTGCCACAGATGCAAATATACCAGTGTATAATTTGTTGCATCTTCACACAGAATAAGTTTCTGCATCATTATTGGGATAACTCTTGCTCAATAGGAGTTAAAGGAACAGATTTCTATTTTTATAATTAAAGGATAAATAAGCCTGTTTAGAAGTGCACTTCCACATCATGCAAAGAAAAGAAAACACTCCACAAAACAGACTGCAGCTCAGAGAATTTCCCCTGGCTAATTCAATTCCTGCAAAAGAGGTGATTATTTGCTATCCACCTATATTAGGAGCTATAGTCATTCAGAAGGATGAAATGGTTACCACACAGTGTTGTAGATTAAGATGGTTTTACACATTATAAAGTAGCTGGGCCTTTTAACAAGCGGGTGATCCTTTAAGGATGTAAAACCTTATATCAAAACTGTCAAAGAAAAATATTCAACAAGACGACCATTGGGATTATCTTCTGAGTACTTAACATGAATAACTAAACTTACAAATTGTTTATGGCTATAATAGCTGAAACTCTGGTGAAAAAACTGACTGCAAATTTTTTTTTTATTATTTTATTTTATTTAATTTTTTTGCCACTGAGTGGTCCTTATTTGTAGTTGATGATGCAATCTTTTGGTAGCTCTTCTGGAACAGGCGCTACTACTATGCATCTTTTATTACTCAAAGCTTAAAAAATGTGCTTTATTATAGGGAATTTTTTGTTATTAACTACTGTTACTGTTTCCTTTTCAACTAAAGGTTAATGCTATAGAAACCTCAGATACCAAGCAAAAAGAAAAAAGGGAAAAACAAGAGCAGCAAGCTCTTCAACAGTTCTCAGGAAGGAAATCTTCTTCATTTGAAAACTGTAGTCTGTACATCCCTGGAGTTTTTTCAAGTGTGTGTGTTAAAAAATATACCTATATAGAAAAAAATACATTAAGGAATTACTAACTAATTACAGGATAGTACATTGACTTAATCCCATGCTGTTTATACAGTCACTACATTGGGAGAGATCTTTGCATAAAAGACATTGAATTAGGCCCATGATTTGACTCAAATTCAAAGACATAATTAGTAGTTTACAACACTAAATATCTGTGCTAATTTCCTAGTCTCGCATATGTTGCTGCTCCCTGTGTCAGGGATTTCTTAGCATGAGAAAATACTGCAGCAGCAGTCTTATTTTCTAACCTTAGATATGGCAATTTTTATTAGTGATAAATAAACCAAGTTTTTTCTTAACTAAATGTAGGAAGCTGGTCCTGCTCCTATTTGTGCACTTCTCCTATCCTCTCCACTCAGCAAATTGAGTCAGCAATACTTAATGGCTTATAAAATAAATAGCAAAAAGAATTTGACAGCTCACAAAAGCAATTAAATTAATTAAAACTTAGAGCTGTGGGCAGATGCCTTGGCTTGTATTATGTTACTTTGCTTAGTCAAAGCAGATTCCTAATGCAAAAAATCAGAAGGTACAGAAGATCAGCAAATAGCAGCATGAGCAATTTTCCTATGTTTTGCAAGAGACTTTTCTACTTCAACATGTTTGAAATGGTTTAATGAATCCAGAGCAAGAAGGGGGCTGTTGCCAAGGACTTCTGGTACAATTTCATCTGGTCAATATCCAGGACAATAATATGTTACTGTGTACTTCTGTACATTTATTTTCCATAAATCACTACTACAACAACAGGACCAGCTTTGTTGACAAAGGGAATACGTTGCATCCCACCAAAACAGTAAAACAGGAGCAACAACAATAGAAAGCAATTGCTGAAAATAAACTTTGGGTAAATAAACTTTGGGCAAATAAACCTGAGGCCCGTGCTGGTGTTTGCCTGCCCGGTCAGAGGCTGTTCCCAGGCTCCAGTTTGTACCTCACACTTTGGGAGCCTGTCATAAGCCAGTCTGAGCTCCCTGGAGCAGTCATAGCTTGAGCTGGGCTTTCATAAGACAGGATTTCATAATGCAGATTCATCCTTTGTCAATTATACTTAAAGCACAAGTCACTCCCTCATCTTCTCAAACAGTGCCTGTGCCTTCTCTCCATGGCCCGCACAGGGAAGGATATTTTTGCTGTTTTCTGCGGGTACCACCTGACCCCTAACACCGACAGAAAATGCTGTGGTCATTTTTGTGGTGCTCCCAGAAAGATCTAAAGGAAAATGCAGGCAAAGTTCCCAGCAGTCATATCAAAGGAATATTATTTCCACCCCTCAGCAGAGAATGGGAGCTTTTATTTAAACAGATAAAAGCTTAAAAATAATGATGCAAATCCAGAAGAAAAGCCAAGATGAGTATTACAACAACAAAATACAGGTTTTTTACTTCTGCCAAAGTCCTGTAATCAAAAATTTGATCCCTAATTTACTTTTTCAATGTCAAAAATACAGGTGACAGGCTGAGCAACCCTAAATAAAAGGCATGTCCAGCTCAGACACTAACTATCAGTAGCAGTCTGACGACTGGCAGATGTGGGGAAGCCCATCCAAAGGAGTGAGCACAAATGGCTGCAGTGCCTGCCAGCATACAGATGCTCTTGTTGGGAAATATCTTGCAAAAGTTTGGCATCTCTGCTCTGAGGCAATTCACAGAGCAATGAGCTGAACAGGTGTCTCACATCACTTCTTATCACAGATTTTTAATTAAAGTTTAATTGTTTTTTTATGTTGTGGTCCTATTATTGGTCATATTTGGCTGTATCACTCATATTACTGAAAGACTCAGTACAATTATACACACAGCCAGACTGTCAGAAGTACAGAACTGTTACTATCATATGGTATTATCTTATGTGCAGATTTTCAAAACATCACATTATGGTAGGTGTGAAATTTTTAGAAATCTGTGTGTCTTTCTAAGGTGCTCAGGTAAGACCTGAAAATTTGAACTCAGCTATGATTACTGTGTCATCCTAAAAACTCTCATTGTACTGTGCAGCAGCCTTGCAACCCCATTTGAACACATCTACTTTCCCTCACAGTCCTTTCTAAGTCCCAATAATGTGAAATCTAACAATGTTTTATTTTCATATCAGCTAAAAATATGTCTCTGGGGAGGGCAAAATGGACCCATTGAATATTGCAATGCATACGTAGTATCTTGACTAGATCTGGCTTCTGATACTACTCTGGACTTGAGTTTCCTAACTCTCTAGTGCAATAATAATACAACTTGATTAGCCTAGCAGCTGCATTTAGGAAGATGATATCAAGAAATAATCTATCCCAGTCTTCCAGATGCCTAATATGAACTTTTAGAAAGCTGTTTGGGTTTTCCACCGCAAGTGCGTCAAAAATGCATTGTCAAAAATCTCAATTGTAGACATACTTGACATATACTTTGTGTTTCCTTGAAGATACAGAGTTGAAAAAATAAGCTCTTTTCGGGTAATTCCTAAAGAATCATTTTTGAATTTTGTAACATCTGTAGCTTTTCTTTTATGTCCTTCATCCCTCATTCTTCCTCTCCTCCTTCTCTTTCTCTCTTCCTCTCTGTTACATCTTCATGAAAAAAAAAAAGTCTGGCATAACAAATAACCTCAATAACAAAGATTATTGTTGCTGCAATACATTAAAAGGTCCTAACCCTGCAGTCCTATGAAAACACAGCTACATTGAAGAGCTAAAGGGAAGGCTGAGCACTGGATCTGTATTAATATATCTTAAGCTTTGGCAGAAGGTCTACCCCTGCTTGGGTGTATTAGTAAACACAGACTCTGCTTGATGAATAACAAGTCAGGATCCTTCATGTGCAATACATGGAAAAGTAATACAGTTTTATATATATATATGTACGTGTAAATATATAGGGATGAGTACATGAGCTACTCAACAGTTTGTTTTGTAAATGAGTACTAAAACTTCAAACAGCAGCTTAGTGTGATTTTAGACAGCAAGATGCATTAAGACAAGCACAATGCATTAAGTGTTTAAGTGTATTAAATGCCCTTTTTCCTGTTTACATAATGATATGCTGTGTTTATCTCAGAAGCGCCATAAAAAATTAGTTAGCAGGCATAAATAGAGTCCTGATAAAATGATACTACTTTCCAGAACTGCTAATCTGTCTTAATGCCACTTCAGTACAGGTCCTGTAACAGCTGTTAGAATTTTGTCCCCTGTAGGTCAGAGAGAGAAGATGGGAAAATCCTTAATAAAATGTTGTTAGAAGCTACAGGTGGGAAATAAAGAAGCTCTTGTGACCTGTAATCTTATTCCCTCATAAAGTCATGGAGTGCACAGCAGCTTCTGTGGCTGAAATTAGACAACACGCTAGCGGCTTTTCAATCTCAACTTTTGCAGTTCAGTTATATCATTTTCAGTGAAGAGCAAATGAAGGATACAGCAAGCACTGCCCCTGACCTTCCTTGCTGTTTTTAATAAGCACATTCAACAGCATGAGCTTCTCTGTCTTAAATGAATTACTATATATCCATGTATTGGAAAGAAAATACAGTAGTGTTTATCTTCTGTATGCATTGTACTGTCAGATTTTAATTAGCACTCAGCTTCAGGTAAAGAAAATATGCTAATTTTAATGGTCTTATAATTACTGTGGGGCAGATTCCACCGTCCAAATGCAGTCTTGCACAGATTCTCCCCAGCTTCAGCTGTGCTAATGAGAGAGGAAGGAGCTACTGCCATGCCATTTTCCAGGAATGCAGGATAGAGAAATGGAAAGGAACAAGAAGTAGAATTCAGGAATGAAGCAATGGATGGGTAATCTATTACCAAAATCAGATTATGTTATATGCTTGTGGAACATGCACATTTCTATGTTTCAGATACCCTACAATCAGCCTTCTATATGGATTTAATTTATCGCTTTTGATGATGGGCATATTCCACATGCCTTTATAAAAAACAATATATACTCTTTGGACATTATGACTCTTGCAGGCTTCACCTTTGCATCCTTTCAGTCTTCCCTTTTGATATCTCCATTGCCTTGTCAGACAACAATACTGTGTAGTATGAAAATTAATTTTTTTCCAGTGTATTTATTAAATAATTGAAAAAAAAATAAATTAAAAAAACCCCAAACCAACAGTACAGGATAATATACAGGATAATACACAGCTCTCTAAACTTCTATATTAAATCTTATTCATTCAGTTGAGAGAGAATTATCTCCTAATTTAAACATTTAAGCTACCAGAATGAAATACAGCCACAGATAGAGTGAGCTTTCTTTTCACACTAATTTTATCAAAAGTGTAAAACAACTTATTTAAAAATATTCAGCTAATATACTGTACTGCAATCAAATATTTGCATCTTTAAAAGTCACAATAATGTCCTTGACCATAATTATGTGCAATCACTTATTAGTAAAATGGTGAAAGATTTTTGAAATATGATACAATGATAACTAATTGTCTCCTGATACAATGAGTTGTCATTTCTGAAAATTTAATGTCATCAAAGCTCTTTTTCCAATAGCACAAGGAGCACTATTGCTAATAGACTTCAGAGCTTGAAATAAATAAATCTTTGGAATCCTGTTGCATCTCTTGGGGTGTGACATTTGACAGTCTTTTATAGCGCAGAACGAAACAAGTTTGTGAGCTGGAATTCAATTGTGGTGTATTGATTCCTTGCATCAGTCATTATTCCCCGCTGATTGACAGCTGAAAATTGGTTACGTTAAGTATTTCATATGTTATATTGGCTGACATTTGCTTGCCTGCTCCTGTGTCAATATTGTTGTAAAGATCTCCAGCTCTATGAGATAGCAATATACACTGACTGTGGCTTTTGTGTGATGTTCCAGTGTTTTTCCTGACATAATTTAAGACATATTAAAAACCAGCAGCATCTTCCCTCTTGAGAAGCTTAATGCCAATATTATTGTCTTCCAAGGGAAGATCATGTATGCTCATAATCGGGTGCTAATTTTCACCCATACGCTCATGTTTAGGCATTAGGCACTATAACTGTAAAATTGAGCCTGCTTGATTGATTCATGTCAAGCCTCATCTCGGCTCCTGCAGTGGAAGTCATCCAGCTGACCCTTTTTACACTAAAAGAAGAGATTTGTGTTCCTTTCTTTCACCTGGAACCATCAAATTGACTGAATAATCTGTAATACATTAGTGCTGACATTTGTTAGGCAAGAATTAAACAAGACACAGTAATCATTCCCCTGAATAAAAATTGTGTTTGATTTCCAGCAGAGTTCTATTAAAAGGACGGCACAGCCCATCTCCTCCAAAGTGGGAAATGTTGAATATTTTCTATGTTAATGAATCAAATTAACACTTTAATGACAGATGGATGATCCCTAGCTGCTCCTGACAAAAGCTGCTGAGGACTTTTGGAGGGGGATGTGGTTCCTGTGCCTGCCAGGGGGACTACAATGAGCTCTATGGAAATCCTTCATGCTGAATATTTAAGGTAGTAAATATAGTAAAGTTTGACCACTTACCTAAAAAGAGACAAAAGGAATAATGGTGATTCTCCTACAGCTAGAGCTGGATAGCCCCAGGAAAACCAGTGTTTAAAGTCAATAAGGAAAAATATCCTATTTACCTTCAACCTCAATAAATATGATGTTGTAAAAGGATGGAGTGGATGGTGCTGGTTTCCTTCTCCACCTGAAGTCAGAGGGAATACAACAGTGTACACCTGGCATGACCAGAGTCTGCCTTGGTGTCTTTGAAGTCCCAGACTTACTACTGCATTTGGCAATGTAAAACCACATTCCTGAAGGGATACCCACTGCTTGTCTGGCTGTGCTGTGCTCTCCAGTCAGGGCCAGGCTGTAGTGGTGTTATGGTTTTAACCTCAAAGTAACATGAAAAGTATCATCTGAAGAAACACCTGTTGGCTGTGTAGATGACTTGTGTGCACCCCAGAGGTGCATTTAGAAACACATTTTATCCTTGTCCTGGTTTTGAGGCTAGATTTTTTCCAGCTGGGTTCTTGGCTGCAAGCTGAAAGTGAAGATGGGTTCCAGAGGATGCATGGTCTGGAAATAGACTTTTGTTCTTGATTACAGTGTGTGGGAGAGTGTGGGAGCATCACAACTGTGCTGAAATGACTCTGGGCTGATCACATCAAAAACGGCAGTACTGGCTTGGCATAAAGATGTATAAATTTTATAAAGCAGGAAAAAAAACACCACAACAACAAAAAAAACCAACCAAAACAAACCTGACCATAAAAAGGTCTGGAGCAGTTTTCTCCTGCTGAAAAAGGGCAATTTCAGTCAGGATCCTTCCAACTGCTACTTCATAACCATTGTGCTTTCTCTTTGCTTAGTGCTGAGCAGCACTAGCTAACCCAAAACAGCAAACACTGATAGGGATTGCAATTCATTCTGAGCATAAGGCTTACCTGAAGCTTCACCTGAAGCCTTTTAAGGAGCAAGTAAAGAGGGACTGGTTTATGCAATCAGTCTTCCTAATGGCAGCTGCTGCCTATTGCATTAGGGCAGCTGCCCTGTGGGGGACAGAGAGGGGGTGGATGGCTCTTAAAAACAACTTTTACTGCCTCAGGCTGCCTCGAGATGCTGCTTCCCTGGAAAACACTCCTGTGGGGGAATTTAAAACTTGAAGGTGCTTATAAAGAATCCCCTGTAAAGGGGGATGTGATGTAAAAAGGAGCTTACTTCATTCTGGGTGAACATGCCAAGTCCTGAATGGTGTGAAGTCTGTGGGAATGTGCATTACCCAGCCAGGAGGGCTGCAGCTGCTGGCGAGTGTTTTTGGAGTATTTCTGCTAGAAGATAGGGGAGGCTGCTGTGAGAAATATATCCTGATGTCTCTGTACTTGGTCTAGCTTGTCCCTCTGGAGAGAGGGCGCTTTATGGCTCAGCTACAGTGTTTCTGTTGGCTTTTGTTTTACCAAGTGCTGCTGCTCCCAACAATGTTTCCCTGTAGCCTGCCCCAAATGCTGCCTCTGCTGAGGGGTGGGTTTCTTCTGGCAAAGTGTTCAAACCCAGCTCTTATTCTGGCTTTGCCCCAGGAGAGTGGCTGAATTGGCATTGCCTTACCCAGTGTGGTTTCTGCTATCACAAGTACTCTTGGGTTTGGACTGCTCCACTTGTAACTCTGCTTCTAGATGCACATGGATGCTTCTGTAGCACTCCCTGCTGAATGTTGGCCTGGTGCTTGCAATGCAGGAAAACAGATTTTTAGCCTTCTTATTAAATATAGAAAACCTTGGAGGCATGCAGAACAACCAAGTGTTACAAACATGTAAAAAATATCCACTTTCTCAATGCAGGCATTAACTTCTGAGCATGTGGCTTGTTTGCATCTATCTGGGGTGCAAAAGTATTTGTTGAAATGATTCCCAAAACATAAAATTTGGAGTGTTGCTTGCTTTCTGGCTTGTAATTTCCTCATTTAATTTTCAATTATGGAACAAACAAGTGCACTCTTATTCCTTGTGCTATACAACTATTAAATGGTTTTAATATTTCATAGCCCCAAACTGCTCATGTTAATCTGTGAATTTATTGTTATAAATAACTAATATGTGTATAATGAATCACAGCAACGATTTATAGAAGATTCATAGCTAGGAAAAAAAGTATGTTGCAAAACACTTTGCAAGGGATAATACTGCAGCATTAGCTCTTTCATCCAAGGCAAACAAACATTGCTTGTGCTCTAGATGCCACTTCTCCTGGTTTTGCATTACATTCAGAATAGCAATTCAAGGTTTTCTGTGGGGGACTGAATCTTTTAAAAGCTTGGGAACAAGTTTGCCTGATTTGTGTCAGCTGATGCTCACCGCTGTGGTGTTTTGGTTGTGCATGTTGAAGGTGGGTATTTGCAGCTTCTTGAGAGTCAGAAAAGGATACAGAGGGAAGGGAAAGCCTACAAAAGTAGTGTGACAAATCAACACTTAAATTTCTTCCCTGGATCAAAACTCCAGGTTTTCTGCTGCTGTCCCTGTGTTATTGAGTGACCCCTGTCTATGGACTTGCATGTGATAAAGGGAGAGGAGGGAGTAAAAAGCCATTGAAAGTAGTGGAAATTCTTATTATGAAACAATTTTATGGTTAAGTAGAAAAAATGGAAAGACGAAATAGCTAGAGAAATGTGAAGAATTCTGCACTTGATATTAAAAAAAATCTAAAAAGTTAAAGGACAGAATATTTTGGTTTCAGATAGGATGAAAAAAAATTTCATCCCCTAAGGGATCAAAAAATCTGATGGGCTTATTAAGAGTGCCATAGGACCCTAATCCCAGAAGTAGTCTGTTCTTTCTTTTGAAATATCCTGGACTAATCTCCACCAAAAAATAGGTTCTAACAGACTAGAGAGACCATATAATTACATCGGGGGAAATAATTGTTGCCAGGCATTGCAAGCCTGCTGGCAAACTCCAGCTACAGCAAGACTGCTAGATCACCTTCAAATCAGGTGTGCAGCAGGAATTGTGTGCAGAGCAGACTCCGCACTACCCTAGGCCTCTGGAAAGAAATTCAATAAAAGGAAGAAAGGAGATGGCCTCAGGCTGTACCAGGAAGGTTCAGGTTGGATATTAAGGAGGAGTTCCACAGAAAGGGTAGTTAGACATTGGAATGGGCTGCCCAGGGAGTTGGTGGTCACCGTCCCCGAGGTGTTTGGATGTGGCATTCAGTGCCATGGTATGGTTGCAAGGTGGTTTTCAGTCACAGGTTGGACTCGATGAGCTTAGAGCTAATTGACTTCACAATTCTGTGGTGTTACAAAGAGGGTGAAGACAATGCCAGTTGCTCAGACAATTCCTTTACAGGCATGTTGATTCTGGGCGTAGAAGCAATATGTAGCTAAGGAAAGCTTTTAAAGATTTTTATAGAGTAATTGTGCCCAGCTATATCAAAGCCAGCAGAGTGCTAGAAATAGTGAGGTAAGCTCTAAAATATAAACTGTTGGCACAGAAATTAAAAACTCAGGTTTTACAGCAATGAGAATATTTTTCTGGAATGGGACCTACCCTTGGGTGGAGTGAAGGAGAGTCTAATATTACTGGCTAAAAAAGAACTCAAAGTGCATGGACAGTCTTGAGTACTGAAATTTTGAGAAGTACCAAGTAGATAATGGAAAGTGATATATAGGTATGTGAAATGATTCATGCTGAACAGAACTTTCCTCACAGGTGATAAAACAAAGTGTTTAACAATATCTAATAGACATCCTACCTCTTTGTGGTTTCAAAATAACTGGATTAATTTTTATTAAGATATCTGACTGGTTATGGATTACCTGAGTTTTGCAAATGGGTCAAAGAAATTGTTTTCTTATTAAATAGTTTCCCTTGCTGAGTAGATAAAACATTGACTGATCCAGAATGGCTTGGGCTTGAATGGCCAACATTCTGTCTTGGTATTTTTTTCAATGTTAGCAAAATGGGAATTTCTAAGGTGTTAATTATCAAAAGAATAAATGTTTATTAATGTAGTAGGGTAAATTCTCCATAGTGTTTGTGGATGCAGATAAACTGTATAAAGGTTTTGGTCCTTGCATTGGAGAAACATGGGAAACAGTGTTGCTTGATGTGTAGGTCAATTTGCTGAGGAACCAGAGGTGTGTGGGGATCCTGACATGAAGCAACCCAGAAATTTCTATCAGTTCCATGAAAAATATGCTCCTCACGAAGAAGGAGGATGGTGTCATGTACTGCAGTCCCATACTTGTAACTGTACTGCCAGGGAAAAGAAAACTGACCCTCCCAAAAGAGCTTCCCAAGGAGGTCACTGTCCTTATGGCATGGCTTTGAGAAAGCTGAACCTCAAAACACAGCACCAGAAGAGGATGAGAGTATTTACAAGAGAGTGATAATGCTGCTTCAAATGTAATGGGGTCTACCATCATAATCTTGCTTCCAGTCTGGCTGCTAGGTAATTATATCACAATAAGGGAAAAACCCTCGTTTCTTGATGAAGGAGTTCACAGCCTGCACCTTGGAATTGTGCCCAGGCTAAACTCACTGATCCCTGAAATCCAGGGCAAGCCATCAATGAAACTTGGGAATTAATGGAGAGGGGTAGAAAAAGAACAGTAGACATTATAAACAGTTCATTTTGATCCCTTATTATACTTTTTTAATATATGATGAAATATAGTTGCTTTCTTGATACAGTGCAACAATGGCTTTTAAAAAGTAAGAAAAATCCTGTGTTCTGGCAATGTCTGTGGCTTGCTTGTCATGCAACCAGCACTGTGCATGTTGGCCTTGAAATGCTTGCAGTGCCTCCTAGGTTTCTTGTGACAAATGGGAGTTGATACAAGAACTAGACAAATAGTGCAGAAAAATAGCAAGTGATGAACTCAGTAACATTTTCTGTAAGCATTTATTTGAATGTTTGTGTTTGCAAGAAAGTCTGTGTGAAGTGGCATATCCCTGGATGTATGCAAGGGTTCATGCCATGAACCTTTGCAAGACAATCTTGAGTTCCCTACTCCTGTTTATAAAAGGTTCAGTCAATCGATCAGGGAACAAAAGCAATAGTGCGTGTCTTAGGTGAAGAGTTAGCTGCCAAACAGCACACAGCAAACAGGGCAGCAGGTCTGCCTCACAAGGCAGTGTCAGTCTTTGGTTACATTGGGTTGGATTATCAGGGCATGGACTTGGGCAACGCAGAAGAACAGATCAGAGGGTTGGGCAAGTGAAAGATTTCTGTCAGAGTTGAGTTAGTATTGTTCAAGTATAGAAAACTCCAGGTTAATTGATTCTGAGGTTTCTTTTCTTCTCCCCAAGAGGTAGGATTTTGTTTTTAAATTTTTTTTCAAAAGGACTGCTTTTGACATTCTGATAAAATTATGCCCTCTGATATAGAACTCAGCTGACTTTGAGATGAATCCTGAGCTGTGTAATCATCAAAGGCAGGTACTTTGGAGACTGCTCACCTTCTTGATCCATCTGAAACCACTTACAGGACTTTCATACTTTTAATTACCCACAATGAGTGGGTTCTTCTGCTCCAAAGTAGTGCCCCGTCCTGTCACTTGGGAAAGAAAAAGAAGGAAGTAGGAGGTCAGGAGGTTAAGTCCTAAAAAAATGTTTCTGCTGATCTAGTAGAGCTAACTCTGTCTTGGGCACAGAAATGTAGCTGGCTCCCTTACAAGAGCTGCCAGAACTGTTCAGTGCAATCATTTTATTGCTGGTATTAAAACCAATTCTTTAAAGAAGTAATACATGGCACAGAGGCATTCTGTAGGCCTGACTTGAGTTATGGGCCCTGCTTGAGGATCAAGAACATGGGAGTTAAACAAGTAGTTATAGGTCACAGTTAGTTCTGTGGTACTCCAATTCTTTCATGGGATTAGCCCCAGACATGCAAAACACGCAAACATTATGAACATCAAATCAATTTACATTTGCACTTTTGGAAAAGCAAGTATTGAATAGTGCAGTATTTCAGTGTGGATTGATGCAGTTACTGGGGGCCAGTAGGCCACCATGATGAGCTGTAAGCCTAGTGCGGTATATCAGACAGAGGAGGAAGCTGATAGCTGCAAACCGCACATCTCGTTGGGCATCCTCATAGACAGATAGCCATTATGGCCCTATTTATGCTCCTGAAATTGCAGAGTGTTCAAGCATCAAACCCCTGTATGCAACAATGCAAAGTTGGCTCCTTGGAGACCCACCTTAGAGCTGATGTAAAGGTCAGCTCTGGGTGCCTGTTTCATAGTACTCACACAGTAACATATTCGCCCTGTAAGGCTGCTGGCACAGTTTTGATTACATTAAAGCTCAAGGACTGCCATGGAACAAAGTCAGCTCTGTAACTGCATTTGCACACATACCATTGCCTCACTGTATTCCTTCCACCAGCTGCAGCTCAGGATGTGCCAGATATCTTTTAGAGCAGAAGTCTGACTAAGGGCAGAAGCACAATGTTTGGGAGGTACGGGCAGTACATGGGGGAAATGGTGGCAGTGGGAGGCACCAGGGTAGACTTTGCTGCACTCTTGCTGCCTGTGACTGTAGGGTGGTGATGCTTTTACAAGCATCCTTACAGTAACACTGAGTATTTTGCCATGCTAAATACCTGGGGTTTTGTTCCCCTTTGCTATCCTGAGAGATGTTTGCTTGATGCTTGTATTTATAGTGGATGTAATAGCCTAGAGCAATGTGTGCTGTAGAAAGAATATATGTTTAAACACAATTCTATGAGCATATATGTGTATATACAAAGTCCATGTTTGTTAGTGGTGTGGGTTTAGTGGCATCATTAATACTTATTAACAAAACTGGATTCTGATACTCATTTTCTCCTAGAAATATTAGAAGCTGTTAGTAACTTAGCTCGTGGTAGCCTTTGGAGATTGCAGTATGACATCACTTTTTTCATGTGTTTTGTCAAATGAGACAGAATCCATCCACCCTCAGTTAAGTAGCAAAATGATTTATTGTCACAGGTTATAAGCACTACTTGTGCTAAAGCTTTATCTTGTCATTGGCCTGAAAAACTATTCCAATTAATGCTCGTTTGCACTTGCCCTGAAGCTGCTGAGGGTGACAGGCCTCAATTTCTTTGGCTGCCATCTGATAGCCAGTGCCCGTCACTAAAAATTTAACAGGTCATTCAATGCTAGTCAACAAAAGACCCATGAAGCCTCATTTCACACCAATTACTACTTAGCATATGTACACAAATTGATTTAAAATATTCTCAGGGACTTCTTTATTCTATAATCTGGCCACACATGCCACTGTAGCCTGAAGACTGGTCTGAGAGCATCCCTCCCCAGCAGGTCATGTCTACAGCAGGAACAGTGCCCTGCTTGCCCCTGTGCTCTGCTGTCAGACCAGGTCTGCCCTGGCACTGCTAAACTCCCTGTTTCCAAAGGAGCACTTTGGTTTTCTGGCTGAAAAACCTTGGGTTCCTGGCCAAACTCCAGCTGGGTAATGTATCTGGGGGCTGCTCTGTTCCTCCTGTTGCCATCCTCACCTGTTCAAAAGATATGGCCCCCTCCTTCTTGATTGTTCTGCTTATTTTGGACACTGATGCTTTGTTAGTTTTCACAACATTTCTTGCCACATTCCTGAATAAGCTGTTATGATAGTTTGTTGAGCATCTTGGGTATTTTCTTTGCAGTAGGAGAATAGGCTTTTATTATTTGCTGCTGGTGGTTTACTTAAATGTTAAGTTCCAATCCTGAGAGTTTAAACTTCCATCTAAACTATTCTTTCATTCTATAGTTTTTACAGATAATTTGTAGAGAGGGACATTTTTTTAAAAGCAAATTTTCTTTATCAGTAGAAACAAACAAAAAAACACTAAAGACAAAGCAACATCTTAAAATCATGTCCTTTTAGTCCAGTAGCATAACTTTAAAAAAGATCTCTGGAAAATCAGGACAACTGCAGGGTGAAAATAATGCTTTGTTCTTACACAGGGAGAATATCTGCTTTTTTCTTGGGTTGTTTTTTCCATTTCTAAATTGCCACGAGAGTAAGTTGCCTGCAGCAACTGGTGGGCTAAGTATTCCCCATCCATCTCCTGAGTGTCACCTGCTAAGGTGAGGAGCCTGAAAAAGCCTGGACACATTATGTATGGGTGGCCTTTTGTTTATGACAGACAAAGGCAAAATCCTCTGGATTACTGGAAGATATCATATAACACACAAGATGGAGTTACTATTATTCTTTTCTAAGGCATATTGTGTTTCCCTTGGGCAGAGAAAAGAAAGTGCAGCCAATCCTGGAATGGTAGCTCCTATTAAAGATTTATGCAAGCCTGAATTATTTGGCTTTAAACTTTTTTCTCTTTTTAATAAGAGGGATGCTTTCTTTAGGCACAGCATACTGAAGGAGATGGTATCACTGGTAATCCTTGGCTTAGGCACAGAGCGCCTAAATGGTTTGAATTAGGTAGATGATGAGACTTTGATTTATTTTTTTCCTTCCCCTTTATTTTTTGTTTCTGCATTTAGGGTTTCTCTGCAAAATTTCCCACTGAAGTACCAATTTGTTGGTTTTGCCCCCTGCCTCTAAGTCTTTTTTAGCTGGATTCATTCAGTGAAACATCTTTGAAGCTGTTGAACTGTGTAAATGTTATATTAACATTTTCATTTGCAATTATAGACATTTACTTGCTCTTGTTGAAATAGCCCTTTCAAGGGGAAGGGAAGAAAGCAGGAACTGAAAGTACATAAAGAAATGGAAAAGTAGCCGTGTGCTTGATTTCATTTTTGAAATAAATAATTTCAGCTTTTAATTTACACTTCTCTAAGCTAGTAGTTAAGGATAGGCAAACAAAGAATACTAAAATAAATAATTTAATTTTGTTCCTTCATTACATTGGATCACTTAAATTTTTCCTGCTTGGTTTGCATATGGAGATTTGTCCAGTAAGTTTCACTTTCTGTATTTAAGCAACACGGAGGAAAGCTCTGGGAGGCTCGTGTTCATTAGCCTGCAATTCACAAATTACAAAATGACAAGCAATTGCCCAAAATCAAGATGACAAATAATGTGAATTAGCTATTAGTCCAGAGGTTTCCAGCTCCTGTGGCTTGATTAAATTAAGTTTACTGTGCTTAACTCAAAGTGGCAACTGATCCTTTAGGAAAAAGCCCCACAAAATCTAAGACAAATTATGATCTTTTTATGGGTTATTTAAAACATCCAATACACTTACTAGAAGAATATTTTTTGGCATTTTACTGGGTCATGTTATAATTTCTAGGCAATGTAGTAATTTCTGTGGATAACTTCCACAGAACTCAAATTAATCTCTCCTCATTTATTCTCACACTTTATTCCATGTTTTTCATACCAGTGATATTTGTCCTCTGAATACACTTTGCCATGCAATAATTGCATCTGTAGCAGGATTTCTGATGAAAAGTGCAGCTAATATTTCAGCGTTAAGTTTGTGTGATGTGGCTCCTTCTCTATCTATCGGTGGTTATTATTTCAACAGATTATTTTTTTTTCTGCTGCCAAGCCAATGCCAGGAGCATATTTGTGTTGTTACTGTTGCCCAGCAACTGTGATCTCTTCACTAGGTCTGACAGTTGCTTTCTCTCCAGGAGAGCAGAGATGCAAGAAGGACAGATGCATTGATCCTCAACGCATTATCAGATCTTGTCACACACTCGCTTTGAAAAGCTGATAGCATCTAATAATCTTACTCAAGGCTCATTTTACACATCATTGGGCTTTTACAGTTAAACTTAGAAAAATGTATTGTCTTGGTCTGTCAAGGCAGGGAGGTCAATAATTAGGCCACTTTTAATCAAAAAAAAAACAAACCCAACCAAACTGTATCCTTTTAAAGAGAATCTTGGTCCATATAGAATGCTATTTTATCCCATTTAAAGCTGCAAGTACATTAATTTCTCTCTAAGTCCTCACCAGTGATCTACATCTTGATTCAATAGACCTTTGTGTGGTGGAGCTTCTGCTTAACAGCATAAGCATGGTATCAATCAGAAAATGAGTCATATTCTTGTATTTCAGTCCCGGATAACTAGGAACAGTAATTGTACTATCCTCATAGGAATCTATTACAGGTGAAAAGACACTCCTTAAACTATAGAAGCGATGTCCAAAAGAGAAAAATAGGCTTAATTAGGTAAAATACTACCCTGAAGTCTAACAGGTCAAAATTAGAAAACAAATGACTGAATATTGTTAATAATAAATTACTCAAACCCAATAACAAAAAGAACTGCAGAATTATCTAAGTCTGACTAATAACTGAAGAAGAAAAAAAACATTTAGGATTGTGAGGGCCATAATGAAAGGTGATTAAAGCAAATTTGATGATCTGTCAGCAAGCAGGACTTGCTCTGGAGGCACTTTGTGATGCTCTGGCCATGAAGCCTTGTGGCTTTGGGGACACTAGAGGGTACATATCAAGTCAGAGTTCCAGAAAAAGAAACTTTGGATCAAGTCTGTAAAATGGATGCAACAAATTGACTGGGCCAGACAGAACTTACCCTGAGTTTAAAGGGACTCTGCACAAACTTTTTGAGCTGTGCACAGTGGCTTCAGGCTGGCCTTGCAGGCAGGGGATGGAAAGGTGGTGAGCACAGCTTGGCCCTTCTGGGAAGGGTTCAGGCACTACCCACAGGGTGGCAGGACTGGCTGCAAAAAAGGAATCTGGCATGATTATTATAAGGAAACTTATGAACACCTTGAATGTGATAAGTTAGTCAGCATTGCTCCTTCAGAGGAGGAAGACAATGAATTAAAATTCCCATAGGGTTTTTTGTAAACTGCGAGCAATGAAGGCTGCTACAGGTTGTACTGGGTGTACAGTTATACTGGGTGTATCTCCCAGTGATCCAGGCTGGAAATCATCCTTGCAAGTCTCAAGCCCCAAAACCTGAGTTCCTCTTCTTGGAAGGCAAATACAAACACCAGCCTGGCAAGGAGACAGCATCAGGGGCCCCCTGCCTTCAGGCCTGTGTTGGGACAAGTTTACTGATATTAAGTCATTTGAGCACTGTTCTAATTATGGAAAAGTGAGAGGGGGTCTTTTACATCCAGTCTTTTTCATCTAGCCACTACAAAGGGAGGAAAAGAAAAAACCCACAAAGAAACTCCAAAATCCACTGAAGGAAGATAAGTTGTCATAGAACCAATAGGAAAAGACTTTCATGAAATGGGAATGGAGAGGGACATGATAATTTCTGAAGAAGTCTGGGTAACTTTAATTTTTCAGTTTAAAAGATACAAATTGGGAATGCTGTTCACAAAAGCCAAGACAGTTATTGATTATGAGGGAGATTAGATAAAAAACAGCGGTATTACCTGTAATGCATGATCTAAAGTGCAGTACTAAAAATAACCACTAAGCAGCACATTTAAAACAGCTACTGCAAGATGGTTTTTCTTACCCATGGTAAATCTAAAACGTTTTGTTTTCATGGTGGGTTGTAATTATCAAACTTAGTGTTAAAGGATGCATTGGGTGCTGAAGTTTTTAAAGTGCTCATATCTTGACAGAGTAAAAGAGTATCTGTGTGTATATATATGTATATTGCAATTTAAATGCAATAAGGTTATGACAATCATCTGGAAGCAAAGAGGGTGTGTGATAACCCTCCACTTACATTTGAGTAAGTCAAGTGGGAAAGATATCTGGAGCAAGCCAAGGGGCCATTGCAGAAAAATCACATCTCAATTCAATGGATGTGTTCGTGGATGTCTTAATTTATTTTATATTTATTTAGTTAGAGATGATGAAATTTTGCAAAAATCTGCTTTTCTCTTTAGGATGTGTTGGCCAATTATTGCACACAGGTAAAAAGCAAACACATTTGATAGCCAAACATGGAACAGCCTGTGTTAAGTGGAACCTGGTTTTTGCAAATTATCAATGCTTTTTCATGGACCTCTGTCCATCTGACACCATAGACACCAAGAGAGAGGGTCTTTTCCAATGAGACTCCTGAACCAATGTGCAGCAGAGCTGGAGAAGCAGCAGCAGTTCTTTACAGTCTCTTGGTCTTGGTGTACACACACAGGACCCAAAAATGTTCTATAAGGCTACAAAATTTTTTTCTACTATGCATAAAGGCTGCATATGTATTACAAAACTTATAGCAGGTATTAATGGTTTTTCCTTTGTATGCAAATTAGTACCATTCATTTAAAAAGCAAAGTTCTCTACACATTCTTCTAGAATCAGGAATGATGCCCTTGTGTTCTTTAAAGGAACTTGAATATAATGAGTGTTTCTTATTAGCTAAATAGTTAAAAGCCAAGCTCATGAATTAGTCCAAGTGCTGGTTAACTGCCCAAAAGATTGATCTGGAACCCTAAGGAGAGGTTTTCCCTATGACTTTCTATTTGTATCTTCATCACTCCAAAAATGCTATGTTTCTTACACAAGTAACTTTCCAAAGACAAGCCCAGAACTGAAGTGTCTAGAAATATCTTCTAGTTGGGGAATGAGTAAAGTGTTGTTTTTTTTAATAAAATATCTGTCTAAATATTGTATTAACATTTAACTATGGGAAGATATGGAGCTACTTGGGTAGCAAAGCTACCATTTGAAGCACGGTTCTCAAATATTTCTAAAATCTCATGTTTTGGAGGTTTTAATTCCTGTTGTCAAAGCACACTGTGGCCTATACAACATGGTTAATGCTCATGGCATCTAGTTAATTTTTTACATCCTGTGGATGCTCTAAACTGTTGCTGAAGAAGAGAAAAAACATTCAGGCCCCTTTGTTCTTTCAGCAACTCAGCAAACTATTTCACTTTTCTTGTTTAAGTCATTTCCCTGTCACGAGACAGGAGTACTCACACCCCCAGGTAATGCGAAGGTGGGGAGCAGGGGTCACATTTGTTTACAAACAAATCTAAAGTGTCACATATTGGTCTCAGTTTTCATCTATGAAACAAAACTGTGAGGCCTTCTGGGCTTCATTTGCTCTTTTGGGGGTTTCTTTAGAGTTCATGGATAGCCAGGTAAGGCAGCCCCTTCCTCCACTAGTGTAAAGAATGGATGGGCTGTCAGCTGGAAGGAGAGCATGAGTTAGTAAAAAAAAGTGGACTCAATCCATGGATAGTCTTAAGTTTTTTGTATTATCACTAGTGCAAAACAGGAGGATTGGATGGAAAAGAGTGGCACAGGTTTAGAGACTCTTGCAGGGCTAACCGTCATTGAAGTTCACGGAAGTAAATATATGAATAAATATGAATTCCCATGCCTGCAAAGCAAGCTGACTCCCAGTGCTCACCAAAGCTGAGAAGCTGGATGGAAATGAACTTTAAAGGGAGCTTGTGCAAAAGACTGACTCTTAATGCAAAAGATCATTAAGAACCAATTTACAGTGACTGAATTTACTGTGCTTTCCTCAGCAGACATCTGGGCTAATATGGTAAATATTGCCAATTGGCATGGAAGTTAGTAGATGAGGAGACATTCCTTAGGTGTTTCACCAAATGAATATAACATTACTCACTGAGTTTGTGCTTAAAACTCTTGAGCTCCCAGAGCTCAGATGACATCCCTGAAAAGAAATAACTGTTAGCTGGACTTGACTGCCTTTTGCTACCTTTCTTAATTTTATCTTTAGCTCTTACTACTCACCCAGTTTTGGATTTGTTGGGTCACTTTAACTTGTGCAGAAGCTTGCACTGGCCCAGAGCCATTCCTTATCATTGGATTAGTATAGCTGCAAGGGTGCCAGTGGCCTCTCCTCCTCTCTTATGGATGTGTCATACAGATTTTTTTCATCAATTTGGCCTATAGTGATGTTTGTTATGTGAGATGGCTGCTGCTTTGCAGACTTTACAAAGGAGGAAACACTTTTCTTAAGTGAACATTATTGCAGAAACTGTTAGATAAGAGTCCTTGCTTTGACATCAAGGGCAGAACTGCACAATCCCTCCCTCACATTGATTTGAAATGGCTTCATACACAGCTAAGAGACTTAATACTGAAGGGAACCAAATTTTTGGTTTTAATATCACTGGCATTCTTTTAAAACACTGAAAGCTATCTGGTTCCTATTCAGGGAATAAAGCATTATTTGTGACTATTGACAGTATTCTGTTTCTTGATTGGTTATATATGGCTCAAGTCTCCTACATCAATATAAAATATTTAGGAAAGGTTAAAACCAACAAAAAGAAAACAAACAAAAAGTAGAATGTTGGCTTGTGTAAAATACTGCTTTTTTGCTGAGACATCTGCAAGGCTATGCCTGGAATCCCTGCTGTCTGCCTTCTTCCACACAAGGAATATTTTGTTTATTACAGTTTAAGCAATGATAAAGTAGTCCATGATTGAGCTCTGGTGTTTGTTTATCTGTGTTATAATTTGAAGCATGATGTCATTAGGCTTAAAGGCTATGCTTAATCTGTGTTTATTCTTCTTATGACTTGATGTATTACTCAATACCTCAGTGTATTATTAGTTGATCTTAATGGACTTTTTTATTACTGCTTGAGCTTTTTCATGTTTCAGGTGACTTGCCTGAAGTTTCGTGCAAGGCTTCTACTGTACCACAGAAGCTTCTTTTAGTTTATTAAGAGTATACTTGGAAAACCTCATGCAGTATTATATAAAATAGACATCTAAATTTTGTCACAGAAATTCTGATTGGAGGTAAACCTGTGAAAGCCCCATGGTGTTGGGGTTTTGGTTTGTTTTGTTGTGTCTTTTTTAATGTTACGAGACTAGTTGACAAAAATGAGTGAAAACATACCTAAAAAATTTGGGCCACATTGCAGTAAGGTCCTCAAAGCATTCCAACCAGATCTCTATGCTCAGAAATGTCCATCTAAAAGCAGATTTCTTTTTTTTTTAATCAAGTGTGAAGAGGGAAACAAAGAAAAACTACTGTATAAGATACTGTTGGGTGTATTTTAATCCTTCTATCTATCCCTAATACTTAACAGGGAAAGGCACTGGACTACTGAAGCAGCTGTGCACTTGCACATTGCTGTGAAAAGGCCAATTTATGTGAAATGCACCTATAACCATCAATATACCTTTCCTATATCCATTTCTATCTCTTGCAGTATTTCCTAAACTTCTTGCAAATCTTATCAAGGGTAATCCTGTATGCATTTTTTATGATTAATAATTACATGTTTCCCTATTTCAATGTCATTATCAATGTTCTTTGTAATATTCCTCCTTATCTTCTGACTTGCACAGTCTAATAATTCTTTTTTACACTATTTCCTTTCAAGGGAACAAAATATTTTGACAGCTGAGCCAGCCTGTTTGTTGCGTATAATAGACAAAAATTTTCCCCAACTGCTTAAATCTCACACACAATATTTTGGACGGGAGATGGAGAGTAGAAGAACTGAAAATTAGGCTTTTATGGTTTGTAGTAGAACTAGAAATGAAGAGCAAAGTTTTTTTCACCAACCAGTGTGGGTCACATCTCCTGAGCCAAAACCCACAGAAGCCAAGATACTGTTTCCTTCCTTCCCACTCCTGTGCCTCCCCATATACTTAATGTTTTTAAAACCTGTGAAACCCTAGAGAGGGTTAGATTTATCCTCAGAGCAGTAAGAGCTTATAGGGAAAAATTTTGTGGTAGTGTTGGGCTCTGAAAATCCATTTAAGTTCAAGTTTTTTTTCTTGTCATGCAGGGAACAGTATTGACAGAATTTCTTGCCAAACTAGTCAAAATCTGAAAAAATAAAAAATAAATGTTTTTAATAATCTATAAAAACAGGTGGAGCTGATCAGTAACCTTAAATGAGCCAAATAATGGCATACTGATATTTATCAGATACTTATTTTCTTGGTATGGTTATGTGAATCCCACAGAGCTGTCCCGTTAATTACAAACAGGGTACCAAAGCTGTGCTGAGATAAAACAGACTCTTGTTATAAAGGAACCTTAAAGTAATGGGTGGGTTAGTCTGTTACAGTCTTTTCCTTTTTAATGGCAGATTGACAGAATTCCCTTTTTTTTTTTTAAAGACATTTACCAGTGCAACACATCCTTAAATTTTCAAGGAAAAATCCTTGACACAGCAAACCACAAGTTTGACTGATTGATTGCTGGGTCCCTAAAACTTTGGGATTGTGTTAGTTAGCTGCAGATAATCATCAACATACAGATGTCTTAGATATCCATGGAAGTGATGAAGGCACAAAATTCTTGTGAGAGTATATGCATATTGACCACCTACAGCTATGTGCATCTACACTTTACAATGTGAATGAATTCTTGTAAATTTTATTGTTATAAATGTTAGTGCTAGCTAACTAGTTTTTTTATCAGGTGTGTATAATAAGAGCAAGTTATTAATAAACAGAATATTTTTCCCAATCTTTGTGTGGCCTTTTTAAGGGTGGTTTTGGTCCTTTGAAAGAGTTACTGTTTCTTCTTGCATGTAATTGCATAATAAAAATTAACTTTTATTTAACAAAAAAGCTATTTACTCATCCAACTATTGCACTTTCAACTGCTTGTCTCAGGTCATTGGTTGTGCTGTGGCTCCCTGTTTAGTGCCAAACAACTGAGGAAAACAGAAAATAATTGATTCACTGAAATGAATCCATGCTTAATTTATCTTCATAATGGCGTTTTCAAATCTGAACAAAAATATTGGTCTCATAGCATCATTTTAATGCTAATTTCTTGCCCTTGTAAATATTTGTCTAACCTAGGTGCTTGTTGCATAGGAGAGGCTTTGGCAATATTGCCATGAACTCCAGTAAGGGAGGAAAGCATGCACAGAAAATGTAGTTTATCTGCTGCCTTATATCACTGAGACCTCTTGTCTGTGTATTTCTGTGGTTGTAGCCCCAGAAAAAATGGCCCCTTCCTGAATTGGCTTTCCACGGGAAAAAACTGATTATCTCGCTGTTTGTGCACCCCTCAGTCCAATTTCAGAGGGCCTCACTACTCTCCTCAGAAGGTCAGGGTGTGTAGCCCAGAAAAGATGGTCTTGGTTACATTTGATGCAAAGTGTGGAGGCTCTATACACCTGTGACTGAGAAATTTCTCCCTGAATTTAACCTCTGTACAAGGTAATTTTACCAGTACCTGCAATCTTGCTTCATTTTCAAAGCTGCATGCCTGACTTGACTGAAAGATGAGTGAAACATTTGAGATATTGAGATTACTGCTGGGGTTTGGAAGTGACAATGGGCTGCATGGTAGGCACTTAGTGATGCTCCTGTGTTACCACCAGCCTGGAGCATGGAGAGGGGGAAGGGACTTACTGAAAAATTACAGCTGAACATAAATAGGTGTCAGGAGATTTTGGTTGGGCATATACCAAAGCTATTGATTATGAAGAGATTTTCTGTTCAAGACTCTTTGTTTACAGTGTAACTGAAGTCAACTATTGCAGTTCTAAAGAAAGGACTGTGATTTTTAGAGGGTTTTTTTGGAGTCTTCCATGAACTCTCAAGCATAAACTTTGAAATGACATTGGATAAGAAAGGCAATATCCTTTCCTTTCCACATATTTGTTGTGTTGCATCCTGCTCTCTATTGCACATGGAATGAATGAATTTGGAGTTAGCTCTGGGATGTTCAAAGCACTGATCCCACATATACACCAGTGTAACCAACAGCAGAAATAGGGCTAGACAACTTATTAAACTCTTCAGATGTTGAAACTGTCCTATCCACTGCCCTTTTTCAAAGTTACCTTATTATTGTCTAGTTTCAACAGAGCCTCACATGTCATTTTTCAGTGCAATCTTTACTCATTTTTTTTCTCTTACAGTCTATTTTCCTTTTGTAGACTGTGCAAGTAGATTTTGCAACACCAAACACCAGGAAAATGCACCAGGTTCTTCAGACTGATGTTAGAGGGGAAGATAATGTTACTCTGCAAACATGGCACTTGTGCTTCTGATGCTGTTAAAATATGTAAATTCATAACACTGATTCTTTTGGTTTGCACTTTTGCTTTTTGAAAAGGGTTAGTAAGGGGTTGGGGGTAAGATATATGTGAATTGAACAACCAGGTAAAGGGGCTGTTCTAAAACAGTATCACTGGAAGGTAATGTACCAGTGAATTTAAAGCTGTGAAGAGTAATGAGCTTCAACATCATCTAACCTCACCAGGGAAGCCAGATCATGACAAAATGCTCAAAAATGCATTGCAAAAGAATAAAAACAAACCAAAAACCAACTAAATGAAATCATTCATGTGTATTCAGGGGTCTTTCAGTCATCAAATAAGGTGCTAATCATATATTGAAATTTGCATTTCTATCAGTTTGGGGCAATTTTGTAAGTGTGCACATGGTTTTAAGGAATTACAATACTATAAATATAATTTCTTGATTGGGTTGACTGCCACTTTTTCCTTTTCATTTTTCATGCAGAAAATATTCATAGTTAACAGTTTTTGGTAGAGAGCAGAGGCCCGTGCCTGCTCTCCCTGACATGTTGGAATTGACTAGCATGGGAAGATGTCTGTAAAACACACAGAAGCTTCTGCAGATGGATGGTTTTGCACACAAAAGGATACTACCAGTCATAGCTGCTCCTGCCTTAAACACATCCAATATTTCTCTACCCACAGCATTAGCAATTGGTCGTTTACAAGCAGGGCTTTCATGCCCAAGCTCTCAAGATGAAGTGCCCAAGATTTTTTGCTGAGACTTTTGCTATTATTTCATGTGCTTAAGTATCCTTGGATGGAAAACATCTTTAACACTCATTTATGTACAAATGCACACAGCTGATCATACAGGCAAGAAAGTAAGAACACTGTGGTGAGACATCCCTTCCCACTGATATTAGTATTTGAAATACTTGTGTTAAAATACTCTACCCTGAGATTAACCAAGTAGTTAATTATCAGGTAACTGCTAACTTTATTTCACCTTAGTTTAAAATTAGCAGTGTATGCTGAACCAAATGTCATAGGCTTGGGCCTTAGCAGCAAATAAAAGTTTCTGATATGAAGTCAGGTGTGTGTATAGGTGTTCTTCCTACAAAAACAGACTTGTAGTTATGTTTCTGACCACTTTCTGCAGCAAGGTGTTATCTCTGTTTACAGCTTATTATGTAGATGGCATCTCTGACTTTTTATACTCTAGAAAAAGATCTGAATCTGTACTGAGGGGGAGGAATGGGTTGCCAGTTTTGAGTAAAATGGAGTTTTGCAGCCCTCAGAAGTTGAATGAGTTTTCCAAATGTGTACCTCTATACAGTATTCACCTCCTTTAAGTTGTTTCAGTATGGGGGAAAAAAAATTCTTTTAACCTTTTTAAGAGGTTGCTTTGGTCAGTTCACTGGTGACAATTAGTTTTTGGTCTAGTTAGATACTCTTAACTTCAGCCTGCTGCAAGTGAGGAATTTAATCTATTTTTAAAAGTGCTTTGTCACTCTGGGGTGACTTTGACAGGTACAGCAGAGTTACTGGCAAAACCCTGGGATCTCCTGGTCCAACAGCAGAGTAGCAGTTGTTTTCAGGGTGCCAGGAATGCATGTCACATTGGCTAGGGAAATCTGAAGTAACCTTTCAACTCCAGAAGTTTTCTTGCAGGAGGGAGAAATCAAAGGTATTTTGGAGTAATAGTTTGGGATGTCTTGCACTGCTGCCACCTTTTGTGGTCCATAAATGTAGACTGTGGTGTTGATCTGTTTTCTCTCAAAATAAGTAAGCTTTCTTCTCCCCATAATCACACAGCAAAGCAGAGAACAGATTGTACTGCTGGTGGAAATTGAAGCACTCAGTCATTCTGCATTCACTGTAGTTTTTGATGAAAGTCCACAAAAAATGAAGAACTAGGTCAACAGGAATGATGAAAGCTTTCTACTGTGGTGTGCTGCTAATCATCCTCATGGCAATCATCTTGTTGATGTTAGAGACAGTTTAAACATTGTCTGTTCAAAGCTGAAGCGAAGCTAATTAACCATCCACTCTCCTGTGGTTATGCATGGCCACAATTCCAGTTGTGCAATTCCTGTGCAACTTGAAACATCAAAAGAAGAAACAGGTCCTTCTCACCTGTGATTTAAGGAAACAAAAATAGTTTAGGTAGAAAGAAAACCAAATATATACCTTAATTTCTAAAAAAACCCTGTAATAGCTGCTGAGAGGAGTCCTGCTGCTCTAGTGAACACCAGAATATATGTTTCAGTACATATTATGATATTGTGCTAAATTATATGATTTCACTTTCATTATTAAAAATTAAAAACTCTTTACTTACACAAGCATGAATGCTGTTCCCTGCCAAGGTTTGAGAAATAAGTAGTCCTTTTCAATTAATTATTTATCAACACTTTGAGTTAACAGGTAGTCATATGTACTTGAGTTGCAATATGCTGCTTCAGACTTTACTAATGAATGAAATATTAAGCATACTTAGTGATTTATAATTCAACTTCATCTCTGTAAACTGCTATTGAGTTTCTGGCAATTTATAGTAAAAAAATAAAACTAATGTTTTTAATAAATTAACAAGTCAAACTGATTTGAGAAGAGAGGACTTGTTTCCAAAAATTAGTAAATAAGCTGTCTGAAAAAAACTGTGAGGGGGGAAGAAAGTGTTTAATTTTTTTTCAAAATTCAGGTATAGAAAAGGGATAGGACTATTTAGTGGACAATGGTAGTAAGTTAAGAAACAACTGGGCAACACTGAAAAGAGAAAGATTTGCTGGTAAGCTCTAGCAGCTTAGTTCTGGTAATGCAGCCTGGCTATAAACTCAGTTTTAACACTCCAAATAAGTCAGGCTTGCAGCTGCTTTACATCATCCGGGCACTGCAAAGAGTTGCAATGAGCCAGTTGCAGCAGAGCCATGAGTTGAGGTTCTTAGTAGATTATTCTGATAATCTTTTTTCCACACAGTGAAAGGGCAGTCTTAGTATAAACGTGCAAATGACAGCTTGAGGAATGAGCCCAGTTGTCTCACCTTTTCATAAACTGTGCATGCTTCTGCTTGCATTAAAAAACAGGGTGCAAATGCTCTTGGGCACTATACTTTTATTAGGATCTTTTTCTCTCTCTATCCTTTCAGGGAAGCATGTTCTGTCTCAGTCACACTCTCCTGTATAAAGAATAGCATGTAAACACATGTCAAAATGCATGGGGTAGTTATGTTATAGACAATGAGGATCACAACAAGACCATCACATTGCTGTGGTTGTGAAAGGTTTTGTTCTTCTTTTTCTTTTTTTTTTTTAAGGCTTGTTTTAGCAGTGACATTTGCTTGTCCTTGCCAGTTCCCTCTGTTTCCAATCCACATTCCAGTTTGCACTCTCCATCCCATTTTGATTCAATCTGAAAAAAGCTGAAGATAGGAGAGATGATACTTGCACAAGCTTTATCAAAGAAAATAGTGCTTTTTTTGCATTTCTATTTCCACACCTTCCCAAGTCACAACGTGCGTATTGCTCACCCACTTGGCAGCTGCAGATTTGAAAGGGAGGAGGCATTAGGGGACAAAGCTAAGTGGGAATCAATAAAGATGCAGAGCACAAATTTGAGGGAAACTAGGCTATACCAGTACTGTGCTATGTAACAGTTTGATTTACTTAATATTTCATTCTGGTTTTCCAGAGTATTTTAATTTAAATTGACTTTCCTCAGCTGACAATTTTAACTGTAATGACTCCAGGTATCACCCTTTCTACCTCTTAATCATTTCTGTGATTGCAAGTTTTAGGTTGTGTTGCTCATTTGCCAAGCTTCAAGATGCAGGCTCAGCTCTGCCATGTGAAATTCCTACAGCCAAGTTTCCCAAAAGTATTGGTTAGAAAGCGGCACCTTGTCCTTTGTAAAGGGCAAGATTGTGTTGACTTTATCTCAGTTTATGAGCACAGTGCTTGACAAGTCATACTTAGAGCAGTATAATCTATAATCAGCAAGCAATCTTCAGATTCACTGCTGCTCCTGGGACAACAACTGTGGACACTGTCACTGTCACATCTGGGCTGTCTAAAGTAACAATGTTTTGGTGTTGCTGCATGCAACATTCTGACCTGTATGTGTAACATCTAGGAGGAAAAAATACTCCTGCTATGGTGTGTTAGTAGAATATTTATTATGATACTTTAAATTAAATTACAGGTTGAACTTAAGCGTCCTCATTATCTATTTATCTTGAGATGCATGTTTATTCACTTAAAAACATGGTCTTTCTGAACACTTAAATTCCCTTACCTGTAGAATCTAATGTGTTAGCCTTAAATGTGTTTTCCCTTTAGCTTGTGCTTGAATTACGAGCACAGAGCAGATCATTTCCTCAGTGGTAAAAGCTGAACAGAGACTACAAAGGTGTCTCTTGTGGATACTTTTGAAACAGGAGAATTTTTTTTTTCAGCACAGACATACCTGAAGAGATGTTGCTGGCAGAGGATGTAAATGCTCTCCTGTAAACACCTGGGCCAGTAGAACATATGCCAGGGCAAAAGGGCAGGAGTGATTAAGACAATATGTGATTTAACTTCCTCACCTGGTAGTTGGTTTCTAGTGAGGGATACACAGTTTTCTTTACCCTGAAGTGGTGCTGAGCCTGTGTCAGGAGTGGGCAGATGTTACTGGCACAGTGACAAACCCCCGCACCTCCTCCAAACTACACCTGAAACCTGGATGTGCTCTGTGCTGCACCTCTGCAATACTGATGTACTGCTGCACTTGTGTTAGCTCATGTGAGCTTTTAGAGCTGCCTGTAAAGAAAACTGCAATAATTGTGTACAAACTCCAGTGGGCCGGGACTGCGAAGGAAAAGCTGCGGAAGCATGAAGAATCATTAATTTTTCCCATGGTGTTTGACTCAGCATGTGATCTTTTGGCCAGGAAAATACTTGAGGCAGCACAGTTAGTAACACTTCTCCCAGAGGCTGTCATAACCATGCTTTAGACACTGAGTCACAGATGTTTACTCAATCATCATCGCACACCCTGGTTTCTAAGAATTACAGAGATGGGGTTCAGTGAGACTCATTTCTTGAATGGCCCTTTCTGATAGCAGTCACCCCACGTATAAATTCTCCCCATACATTTTCCTGCAGTTCAAATTACAGTGCTTGATTAATTGATTTGACTGAAGAGAATGCACCAAGTAAAGTTCAAATGGAAAGAGTGAGCAGCTGGACACACGTTCGCTCTCTTTCACAGTCTTGTTAGTTAATTTTGGCTGATGATTTCATGCACACTGCTCTACTGAAGAGTATTCACAGTGCTGTCTCACTGAATATAGATAAAGTTCCCGAGCTGTTGTAAGTGTGAAATACATTTTGTAGAAGGCCAGATTCTAGTCTTGTTGATATCTGTGGGAGAATTGCTGTGTTTTCAGGGGATCGGTATTTGGCCCTTGATGTCCTCTCTGAAAGTTGACTTGAGGTTGTAATTTTTATTATTATTATTATTTTTCCTAGAAATGGGTATTTGGAAGATGTCTAGTACATCAGAAACATTTTGTTGTTGCACATATAAAATTCCTGTCAGCAGGCTGATTTTAGAAAGCTTGTTGAATGAGTTTTCTAAGTCATTCAGAAAGAACACTTGCTTTAAAAGTGTGGCTTATGCTCTTTAAAGGAAGTTGATATCATCAAATTTCAAAGGAGTAGGAGATTTGCTGCCTTTTTGTACTATAAGCAAGCTTCCTTCTGGAAGTCCCAAACCTAAAGCTGGCAAAGCCTGTGATATATCCTTGATAGCTCTTTGGTTTGAGCTTTTATTGTGTGCTATCAATAGGCAGAAGCAAGTCTTACTGATTCAGAATCCTGACTAGTCTTGAAGTCCTATATTATTTTATATCCTTCTCCCAGCAAAATTTTGCATTCAGTGCAACTTTAGTAAATGAAGTAAACGAATTCTTTTTCTAGTAAATGAAAATAATCTTTTGTATCAGGAAAATTTAGACACTATATAATTATTATTGTTTCCATACATGTGAGAATGACACCTGTGTAGCCCCAGCCCACAGCCCTGTTACCTGGGGTTAACCAGGAGCTGGCTAACCTGGGGCTGCCCACTGCCTAAAGAGAACAGCAGTGTTAGGAGGTGTCCCTGTGAGAGCATGCAGTGGCTGCCAGGGACACCCAGTCTGTCACACAGCTGCTGCTCTGCCTGCAGAGGTAGGACAGACACGTGTGGAAAACCTCTTGGCTCTTCCTCATGTGGGTTGCACATAAACTGTGTGAAGCTGCATCAGTATTAATTACTAATTTCAAGCAAAGTTACAAGGTCTGAGTAAAGAAGAGTTTTAAAGAGCAAATAAAAAAAGCAGTAAAGTCTGGAAAAGTAGCTATGAGTCCTCTAATCATGCTCTGAAATGACCAACCTACCACTCAGATCCATGAAATGATTTTCCCCTCCAGCATCACCACATTTTCCTTCACTGTCCGACTGTATTCCTTCCTGGGCAGTTCTTAGGGAAAAAAAAAACAGTTTTGACCTGAAAGCAAAACACAGAAGTTAAGGTTCATCTTTAGAAATGAGATGTGGTGAAGGATAGTTAGTAGATCACACCTGCTCTAAATTGATGGCTAAGAGTTTGCCTTGGTGAAATTTTAGCAAGTTTCACATTTCCTCAGGTCTTCCGGTCTCTCCCTCTCTTCCTCCAGCCTGGTCTTCAATGATAATATGAATATCAGTTGGGTTTGTAAATCAGCAAATCAATTTAATAAAAAAGTTATTATCTTTCTAGACTATTGTGAGATACTGTGTAACACTGTTAGGGAATTGCAGCCCAGCTGAGTGATAGTTGCTTGGAAAAGATCTTCTTGACATTGTCTTTCCCTCTTTACTACATTTCTGTGTTTTTTGAGAGAAATAGTCAACAGTGATAGGAAAATTTAGATTTCACTTTCACATACTAACTTTGGTTGTAAAGGAGAAAAAACTCTAGCTTCTGAAAGGGTAAAAATTTAATAAAAACTTCTAAGTGTGAATTTTCGAGGCATAAAAGTAGCTGATGAACCAATTTTGTAAAAGCCCACCTTCTGTACTGTTACCACTGCAGCTACACCTGAACTGCACTGTGGACTTCAGCCAGCCCCTCTCTGGGTAACAGGGAGCCTTACAATTGTACGGACTTGGTACAGGGATGTCACCTTTAGGCACTGCTGCTCCTTTCCTATAGGGTGACTCCAGAAGGTAGTTCACTGCACTTAGGACACATATTCAGATTAAACAAGTTTCTGCTTCATTAATTAGAGGCATGAAAAATTAGATAAGAGTCAAACCCCATGGGATTTATGCCATCTCTGATGTGTTCATGGCTGGGCTGATGCACCTGGAGATGTGGCTGCTGTGAAGCTGCAGGATTTACAGCAGCGCAAGGCTGAACCTGTTCTAGCCTGCAATAGGAAAGTATAATACTTTAAGACAAATTAAGGCAGTCAGGAACTTGCATCCAAAGTAACATGTTACATCAGATTTCACTCCTAAACTAGGTTTCAAAAATCACTGAGCACTTTCAGTGGTGCTGGAGAAGTGTGTGTGTGTGGGGTGCAGGCAGTGGGTCAGCTGTTCCTCCCCCAGAGTGCAACACCACGGGAGGACTGGCAGCAACAAAAAAGGTGTTGTCAACCTGGACAGATTGATACAAGGGATTTGACCTCTTTAAGTGCTAGAAAAAGGAAACCAAAACTCAAACATAGCATGCTTGTTAGTCTTTGTGTCAGATCAAATAATATGTTCCTCTGTAGACTGAAGCTTATTAATGAAGCTGTGTGGTTAAGGAAAAAAAAAAAAAAAGAAGGATGACTAAAATATGTACATGTAGCTTGACAGTATATTTTCTTTTAGGAAAATCTGGAATAAAAGCAACATTTATGCACACTAAGCAGATGTTTATGATTAGTTCTTATTTAACATCACCCAGCTGGTCATGGATGGCTTTATGATGGGGAGAACATTTGAGAATGTCACATGTTTATATTAATTGAGAACATGGCAGTCATGATACTGGGGCAAAAGTGCTACATTTGCCATTTTAGGTAACACTTTCAAATCATATCACAGGACAGTCAAGCGGACTGTTGTCACCAAGTATTTTAAATTTCCTATAATGACACGATGTATCTCCATGCATTAAAGCTTGTTCTGCAGATTAGACAGCTGTGTATCTCGCATTATATCAGTAAACATCATTTGTCAAATTGGTGGAAATCAGTAGATGAAACATTTGAAATTGTTCTTCTAATTAGTTTAGAAAATACATAATTGCAAATACACTGTCTTGGATATAATCTACTATTAATAATGTATTTTTTTTTAATATTTTCTGTATGGGTCAGGAGATGGACTATGATATTTTAGGAATGTGAAATGATCATCAGAACCTTTAAACTGTTTTCCTGTTTACTGAAAACATGCTTTTACAGGAAGAGTGGCTACTGATTGCATGCGCACCCTCCTGATATGGGAATATAAATAATAGTTTTGTGCATGATAAATTTACCATATCCCCAGTTATAAAGTTATGAATGCATGAAGGCGTGTCTGCAGGCATACATGGGAAGCATTTAGCTCCTGGTTAATAAAAAATATTAAGCTAAAAGTGATCTTACTGGCTGAGAAGGATGAGAAGAGACATAAACCACGTAACTTGTTTCTGGATGAAATTTTATTCTTTGTTCAAAAGAATTTTGTAAATTTTTACTCTATCCTAAGTACATAAATGTTGTGAATATCAATTCCAGCTCACAAAAAGAGCACTCTTTGTTTATCACTCTCTCTGGAGAAATCATCCACAAAACAGAATCAAGGCTATTTAACTTCTTCCATGACCAACCTTGGCTGTAGAATTTGAAATTTTTTCTATTCTGAGGCGTCTTTCTATATGCTAGTATGAAACATGCTTCAAAAATATTCAAAGAGGTTATGTGGTTCTAATTTAAATAAGGTGCTCTGAAAATTTTCTTTACAGAATTGAACCTTAAAAAATCCAAGAAGAAAGGGAGTCAACATTTTCTTCTTGTGTCATCTGCTTCATTTTTTGCTATCTGGTTTTCATTCCTTGAAATTCACGGACACTGTCACATCCCTGTGCCTTGTTTTACAAACTTGGATGCAGAACTTGAAGAAGGGAGGCTTTGGAAAAGGAGACCATTTTGGCAAAACAAACCCAGTGAGCAGTCAGAGTGTTTCCCAGAGCCCTTGCTTGGCATTGCTCTGAGCACAGGAGTGCGTGGGAGCAGGGCCAGTGGGAGCTGCTCAGGAAACCCCTCAGGTGGACAAAGTGGCCTTGCAGGGACCTGGAATACAGATCCTGCTGCACTGTGCCCAGTGCTGGTAAATCTGATACAGCTCCTGCTGCTCGATTGTTCTGTGGTGTAATGCCTAATTTCCTTTGGCCTTGTGTTTACCAGGAAGGTGATTCCAGTTCAAAAATGTTTTACAGCAGCCCTCTCAGAAAGGAGTGACATGAGTGTGACATGAGGACTGGCTTCCTGTCTTCATACATGAAAAACTTGTGTCACCTTCATGCCTTCTGAAGGCATGGCCCACAAATGGGACTCTTGGGAGTGGTTGGGCAGGCAGTGAGCAATAGCTCCACACCTGCATGTCCTGCTAACAATCAGGAAAAAGTGAAGTATTCCTTGCGTTTCTATCATCCCTCAATGTGTTTGAAGTGGTTACAGTAATCCAGTAACATCCTCAAGTCAAGTCTTCAGTATAAGTGTTCCTTTCTTTAAGGTGCTATGCTAGCATGATGAATGAATGAATACTACCCAGGACCATTGTGCTGCAGAGCTGCCCAGTGTGTGAGTGCCAGAGCTCTTCCATACAGGTGCTACTGGGACTCTGGAAGCAGTTCTGCTGGGTGAAACCAGAAAAGCACTTGTTTTGGTTTTAGTTACCCTACTATTGTTCACTGTGAATCAAAAGCTGCCTTTAAGCATTAACCTCTATTCCAAGGAATAAAATTAACACCTAAAGTTTCCAATAAACTCAGTTCTCCAGCTAAAATAAAGATAGATGCAAATATTGCTGTCTAAAAAGAATAGACCTTTTGTCTGGCTTCATAAGAATAAAATTTTTTTTTTGTATTTCATAGAATATACATTTGTATATCTAGTAACCTTCAGGAAATAGGTTTTAACTTGAATGTGGTTCTAAAGACATGAAAATGATGCAAACAAAACCTCAGAATCTGAGCTATGCACGTTTTTGTAGTGTTGTGTGAGTTTATAATTAAACCATGGCATATACATGCATTTTGTACTATGTGGAAAGGCAGTTCTAAATTGTGTTATTGCTATTTAGTGTAGCACAAGATAACTTTTTTCTTCTTAACAGCTTATTTTGTGGAAATTAAGAGAAGATTAATTTCCAGAATGACAGGTTGTCTTTTTCTGGTGTCATTCTCCTAGTATGTCTTATGTCGAAGAGTGTCGATCACTCATCTCCATGTGCAGACATGAGTACAGCTTTGAAGGATGAGGATGATGTTTCCTGAGCAATTACTATAATTAAATCAGAGAACAAATAAACAGTTCCAGAAAGGAGTCAGTGCTTCCTTCTGTAGTACAAGCAGTTTATCTCAAAACCAGCTATAGAAGAATGCAATTCACTCTCTGGTCTGCAAAAATGTATAATTGATAGAGATGCTCTTATATCTGAACTTAGAAAAAGCTGTTAGGATACTATGTTTGACAAATTGTTTAGCTTCCTGAACTTAAAAGCACAGTAAATTAAAGCAGGCGTTTCAAAACCTGTAAATTTTGGAAAGTGTAGAATTGAAGGACTGAATGAAATAGAGTAATTTGAAGGGAAAAATAAAGGAATCTACACTGGCTTCTTTGACTTTCAAAACCTATGAAAATGTTTCAAATCTATTTTTTTAAAAAAAACTATTTCACTGAAAATGGCCAGTTATTTCTCTAAAGTTCATAAATTTTAAATTTAGCTGGCTGATTTTCTATATTAAATTTTAAAAAAAGACAGAATGACCTTTTGACTCAGGTATGAAGATCATTATGTTCAGCTGATTTTTTCAGGTGTTATTTGTTGGGTCTTTGGGGTTTTTTTCTGCTTAGTCAAAGAGTCCTACGTCCTCCCTTCTCTTGAAATGTTGGAGAGTTTTGGCTATGAATTTCAGTCATGGCAGGACCAGACCTCTCATTATTGATGCTTTCTTCAGGCATTCAGAAAGAAAAATGTTTAAATTCTTGGATTCTGCTGGAGATAGAACCTTTGGAAAAGTTAGTCTCTATCATAAATATTAATCGCAGTGCAGTGGTTGGTCTATAACGTTGAACAGATGGGATTTAATGGATGGAAGGAGTCTGCTGTTATCAGTTATGAATTACTGATTGCTGTCCACATTAGAATATTTACTTTATTTTATGGTAATTAGGTTTTAATACTCTGGCATCAGAGGACCTGTGGTGTATTTACACTCAGTAGAACTCTGCCATTGCCATGTGGGAGCTCAGCCTGGCTGCTGCCAGCTCATCAGTGCTTGTGTGTTGAGTGTCCCTGCACTGGGGACCTGATTTCTTCCTCTGCAGGCCACCATCCTGGAAGTGTTGTCAGCAGCTTGCCGAAGGGTTCTCACAACAGGCCCTTGGCCATGTGGTCTTGAAAACTCCTCCTGCTCTGTTCAATGAACAGCAAACCCCTGGGAAGCTTGTGTTTCCCTTCAGATAGAAACATGTTCCCCCTGCTGCACACAGCCAGGAACTTGGGCGACTTCCCTCAAGGGCACGTGCTTCTACCAGCCATTCTTGACAAACTAGGTTACATTTATTTCAGCAGTGCTAAAAACAGTATATCCTGATGCAGTAGAAACCATAATTTAGAAGAAGACTTAATTTTTACAGAGGTTTACATTTCTTTTCTATTTTTTTTAATCAATTTTTTTTAATCTCTACATGATATATTAAGAGAGTGGTGAATAATTTAGCTTGAATCCCAGACTTTCATCCCTATATCAGCAGATATGAAAATTGCATCGTCCCCAATGCTATGTGAAGCTCCTGAATGTATGAATGTGTTTGACTGTAAAAATCATTTCATATGAGGTCAGGAAGCCCTATGTGTAAGTTTAGTGTCCCAGTCTGTTTAATTGCTAGTCCAGTACGTTCAGCAATGTCTCTGTTTCTGTCTTGGGCCAGCAGTTCATATCCGAGTCCAGATGAGTCAAAGCTACCAGAAAAAAACTGACAAATTCAGGAACTTGCTTCAAAATACGAGCTCTGGCAGTCAGTCTGCAATGGATTTTTCTTAATATGTTAAAATATGATTTCACGTCGCCTCTGCTAAATCGCTAATTTATTTTAGTTTCCTTTGTGGGTGTGTATGTGTATATATACACGTGTGTGTGTGTGTGGTGTATATCAGCAGACTGCTCTAGCCAAAATACTAACAGCCCTCAGTGCCAACGGTTTTAAACTATTCATCAGCTCAACAGGGAGATGTTGAAGCCACAGAACAGTTTAAAAATAATTTTTCAAGATCCAAGAAGCTGTAGTTCTTTCTACTGGCTCCTGTGTTTGTATGCAGGTTGAGCTACCTAGAACCTAGAAACCAGTCAAAGTACAGAGGAATATAATACTGTGCTAGTTTAGTTTTAGACAAGCTATATGAATAAAATTGGTTTAGATGCCCAGAATTCAGTTATGCAAACCTAACACTCTAGGTTTGAGAACCATTTAACAGATTTTTTTTTTTTAATGTTACTAAGAGAGTTCTTTCTACAATGACTAACATACTAGTTGTAGTGTCACAGGCATGGCAATAGAGAGGCAAGCTATGGCCTATGCTATTGAATTATATTAACAGAGAGGAGAATTCAGTTTAATAACATGCTAGATGTGTTTCTTCACATGAGTTAGGTTATACCTCTGGGACTCACATTCTTTGAAAAAGTACCTGCACAGATGGTTTGCAGACTTTAAGCACTTGGCTACAACAAAAATCTCTGTGGTTTTTGTGGTTCTGTTTCTTCCCCAAATATTCTAACATCCTATGATGTATTTAGATAATTGATGTCTTTTCCATCAGGGTGCAATATGCTTTCCCCAAAAACGTGGTGAAAGCTACAAATTTGGAATCATTTAAATCAAGGTAGGTGGAGTTAAGTCAGGAAAAAAAGCCCAAACACTTATATGGTTGTGCTGGTGCTCAGGCTTAGCATCCTTCTCCTGCTTCTAGATTCTGTGATTCTGCCGCAAAGAATTGCACTACCCTCAAAATGAATATAAGAAATGGTATGACCATGGAATAGATAGGCCATCTCTCCTTGGCTGCAGGAGTAATAAGAGGTTCAAATTTTTAATATTCTTCTCAAATACACATTCCTTAGGATAAAGTTCCACTTAGTGCCTGGGAATGTCACTTTTTTTAAAGGAGGAATAATAATAACCTTGTTCATTTTCAAGTGAGAAATGGGCCTACGCAGCTTCAGAAACTGTATCTGGGGGCAATTTGTAATGACTGTTAATCAGTTTCCTTTGGATCTTACAGCTGCGGCAAAACACTTTCCCAAAGAGCTTTATATTTCTGTTTAAATATGACTACACATAGTATGTTTTTAACCTTATATTTGCAATAATTCCTTTGAACCTTTGGATTCTCAGAGAAACATCCTAAATCTAGATAAGTTTTCTTCCTAAATTTTATAAAGAGAAGAGGGATCTTTTCACATCATGCTGGACTTAACCTTAACCATGTACAGGGGACAAATATGTTGCCTGGGTCAATGAATATCTATCTGCAGGGTCAGGACGTTCTTGGAGAGACTGCTTTCTTCTGGAAGTGATGTCCTGAGTTTGATGGTTTTTAGGGTATATTTTCTTAGAGTAGATCCAACTCTGAAATTGGTATGGAAATCATACTGAATGGTCACAGAGGGAAAGTACATTATTTTTAATGCAGATTCTCAATCTTGGACAGAATGTGTCGACTTAATTTTAAATACAAAAAATCTTTTATTTCTTCTACTGTTCTCTAGAGTTTACGTCGAGTTTTAGAGTTACACATGTGATGCACACTGTTTTCTAACCTAAGTGAATGGAAGTTTTAAATTCTTCAGTTCATTTTAAATTTGTTTCTAAATTCTTGATCAAATAGGAAATTATAGTGAGGAAATTGTTTACTGCTCTATAGAGAAAATTCTTTCCTAATTCAGGCAGTCATCGTGTTTAGATTTGGGTGTGCTGGGAAGGATATGGGATATATGTGTATGAGTTGACTGTGCAAAGGCAGAAGTATAAAGCCTGAGAGTATTGGTAAGAGACAAATAAAAGGCTTCTCAAAGAAATTCTGCAGCATCTCATGTGACATTGGCAAGCCCTCTCTGCTGTTCCAGCTCTTGGGAAGATGTTGCCATGCCAAATTACTGTGATGTGTCGGGCTCTTCAGTAGCTCAGTACAAAGTGTGAGAGTGCTCGCTGGACACTTGGCTGCTGGTAAAGAATTATTTTATTCATGACTGGCACAGTGCTTGAACCTCTACTGTCAGCTTCTGGCTCAGCTGACATCATTGAGACTTCGCTGTGGACTTCAACAGAACCAAGGTTTGTTTCACCTCAGGTCGTCAGATGTGAAAGGTTAATGCATTAACCCACTACAGCATTTAGCTCCCTGGGCTTGATACCTATTTCAATATACTTTAGTGCAAGTCTGTAAATATGACATTCAGAGGTAGTTCCCAAGAGAGCTGGGTACATCAGAAATGGCGCTAGTGTGAATAATGTGTATCACAAGGATTTGTGAGACTGTCAAAGGGGAGATATGACTTGCCCAGAGCTTGTGTTTGAGGCAGTATAGTAGAAATTGTAAGTAGACAGAGCCTCTAAGAATTTCCTTATGCATAAACATACATTATCCAGACCTCACTCCACAAAATTTGCAATGTAGGCACAGAAGATGTGTAAAATGTTGGATAATGAAGACCTGTTATTCTTATTTTACAAATTGGGAACCAGAGCCTAGCAAAGTTTAGTGTTTTGCCCAGGAGCTCAAAGGATTTCTGTGATAGAGCTATGGTTTGAATCCAGATTAGCAACTCCCTTGACCAATTCCTTAATGAAATAAGTGCTTAATACAGCATAATAAAAACTGTCCTTATTTACAAACCTCTTCTGACAGCAGAGGGAAAATTAACCTGAGAGTTCTTCCAATAGCAATATATCTGCAAATTATATACTTGCTCTTATGCCTGCTTTTACAACTTTATGTCTTGTCAGAAAAAAATTGATGTTTTTCCCATTTAACTGAACAGAAGTTATGATACTCTCTATTTCATTGATTGGTTATTCCACAAATGCTAAAGTTCTCTAGTGCACGCAGAACAACGTTAATGCAGCAGGAACGTGTAAAATATTGTGTGCATTCAAGTGATGCACATCTAAGCCAGAAAAAATGAGGCTTCAGCTTGGACTCACCCATTAAGTGAACTATTTTCACTAGCGTGTGCATTTTATAGAGTAAATTGTACCTTCTTTGCACATCATAGGTAGCTCTTTTTCAGAGCTTGGGAAGCTGCAGTGCTTCAGGGATGGAACTTTTCTTTTTAAGATAGTTAAATCCTGGGATCTAGTTTCTAATCTCTCCAGTGTCCTGTTGTTTCCTTATTTTCCAAGGTGAAGAAAAAAGAAGGCATTATTAACTCTTCCTCTGCCTTCTGTCAGTGTAAATGGTGGAAACAGGTCCAGCCTTACTCAACTTGCACAGTGACTGTCAAGATGAAAAAACGATACTTTCCAGTGAAATTTTTATCCATTAGTGTTTCAATAACATCAGAGGTTTTTAAAGAAGCTTTTGCAGCCAAGAGAATGTAGATCTATTTTTTAGATCGTTGACTTTGCTTATTTAAACCTTTTTCTTTCCCTAAATAATTTCAATTCCAAGTTTCCTTCTATTTTTTTTTCCCTGTGAAAAAGACCATGCAAAGGAAAAATTTTAAAGATTTTTTAAATAGGAAAAAAGTTTGGTATAAAATCCTGAAAAGCACCTGGACCATTTTAAGTCTGAAACTGTTTTTCTGTTTCATTAAATGCTCTAGGTCTCACATTAACAAGTTTATGCAACAGAAGTCATTGAGAATTGTTTGGCTTTGCAGCTAAAAAAGTATCTAAGCAATGAGAGCTGAGAGGCTGAACACATTATCTTAGTTCATCACAAAATTCAAAACAGCTGACAAAAATAAGTTTATGGGAGGATCCAGTTTTGCAAATTTTAGTATTTACCTTTAAAATCACTCCAGCAAAACCAATGACTTATAGCTAGTAAGTAGAAAAACCTACAGGCTAATGGAAATACTTAAGAAGAAAATGTGCGTTTCATCAATAGTGGAATACCACCTAAAAATGTCTTTAGAGACAGCTGATATTCAGAATAGAAAGTTTAAGGTGTTTTATAGAAGGTCAAACTTTAGTAATAAAATGAACTTCACCTTTGCAAAACTACAAGAGATGTAAAAAGCTCTTATTTAAAACATCTTCAACACAGCTATTTTGTGATGTTAATACTTAGGGAAGAAATTTAATTATCAAGTTTATACTGTTTTATAAATTGTAGTAATACAGAATTTATATTCACATTGTCAGAATTTTAGGATTACAAGTGCAAACAGACACAGACATATGGAAATTATTCATGTAAAATTCAATTCAAATACCAAAAGATCACTTCAATAATTGTCTGCGAAATTGTCTCACACATCACACTTCCAACTTTCAGCTGCCACCTTCTTTGTTCACTAGACAATGACAAAAAAAGCACAGACATATATCAGGTGAAGTCCTGGCCTGAAAAATCAAGTCATTCTACAAATTATGTTCTCTTGCTCCAGAAACCTGATTGCTGTGTAGATAGCTATACCTGACTCCTGTGAGAAAATCAATTCTTACTACCCTTTAATCCTGCTCACTCTGCAAAGCTATGGCAGCGATTTGAAAGGGAGTTCAGACTTTTTGTATCATCCATGCAGTTTTCTTATTTCTATCTGTCCATGCCAGCCATGGGTGGCAATAACATTATAAAGAGGTTAACTATGGCCTTGCTCAGCCTTTGAAATACCGACTAGCAGTAGCAATAAAAATGAATGACAAACATTGAGGGAAATCTGCAGAGCTGAGAGGGGAAAGGACATTTTCTACTGAGTAGGCAATGGCTTAAACCTGGAAATAAACAGACAGTACACTTGGGTCCTGCAACCCCTTTTTTAGAGCTCTGCTTTGTGAGTTGCCTAAGGTGAGAGAGGAAATATCTCGGAGCACAGTACCCAGGCATCCATTGAGGTAATTTTTGCTTTTCTTCTCTGAATTGTACTTCTCTACTGGAAAGGAAAACTGGATCTTTTAAAGATGCCTTAACTTGGTTCTTTTGGGAAGGGCTGTGCAAATTTCTAGGTGTCTTGCCAAATACAATCAGGTGCAGTTTCCTTCCAAACCCAGGAAAGAAATTGCAGTTGGTGTTTCTCTTGCAGTAATCTCAAGACATGAATTATGCTTAAAGGAGATCTTCAGGAGTGTTTAAGTGAAAATGTGCATAAGTGAATTTGGATAGGAATTTGAACTGTTTGGAGAAATCTGATGCAATGCTTTGTGAAATCCAGGTATACAATTCAAACTGAAACCTCTTTCTCAGAATCCGTGAATCACACCTCTGAAAACCTGACACTAGGCCAAAGTAGATGGAAGCTTTTTTAGGAAGCTTACAGTTGCATAATGCGTAATAGTCTTTTGACTTACTGTCTTGGAACTTGTAACCATGTGTCTTGTTTTAGTGCAGAGTTGATATTTGATGAGTAGTAAATCCAGGAGATATCAACACAGTTTGAAAAAGAAGTTCACAGTGCATTTACTGCTTGACTGCCAAAAAAAAATTCAAGTGCATGGTTCTATTCTCTCAGATGAAAAGAAAATGGCTAGGGTTACTGGCTAGCTCTGTGCAGCATGTGAAGTACTGTAGTTTTACTGTGTGATAGTCATTGCTTCAGAACCTGTTTTCAATTACCAGCAAGTCCCAAGTGCTGCTGACTCTGTCTCAGACATACAGTGTTTAGCATTATTTGGAGCATTGATAACACAAAATAGAAGGTAAAGCAAGCTCTCTGAAACGACAATTTCCCAAGAACTATTAGTCTTCTAATCTGTGAGAAAATTCTCTTATTCTGAGAACGCAAGTGTTGAGACTGTGTCCAACTTGAAATCATTAGGCTCTATTTTATTAATTTGGCCTCTGTGATGCTGATCTCTACCATTTGTTTTTCTTAATTTATGTGCATTAAAGCATTGCCCAGAGGCTTGAGACATGTAGAGAGTGCTTTCAGAAGGACAGAACATCAATGCCTATCAGTGAATGAAATACTTAATAGGAGCAAGAGTTCATTCCTTTCCTTAAATGGGCAACTGAAGTCTTCAAAGGATATGTCTATGGAAGCCAGTCTCCAAACAGCATAAATGAAACGGGAGCTCACAATGGAGAAATGAAGGTAGTAATGACAGTGAGAAGTAAGAATGAGAGAAGTAGCTGAGAAAGAAATACAAAAATGTGGGGAGATATGACTTAGTGGTTATCAAAATATATTTATAAATATGTGTTTATATGTTTTTATTTTAATTTTTTTTTCTCCTAAATGACTGATGTACAGATTGTGAGGGTCTGAGGCACAATTCAGTATAAAGGTTTCCCTACTCTACTGTGAGCAACTCTCCATGCAGTTGCTCTACCCCTGCTGTGACAGCAAGATCATATGAATTACCAAAAGCTAAGCCATGTCATCTTGCAGTTATAGAATAATAGAATGGTGTGGGTTGGAAGCGACATTAAAGACCATCTAATACTGACCCTGCCGCCATGGACAGGGACATCCTCCATTAGCCCAGCTTGTTCAAAGCTGCATCCAACCTGGCTTTGAACACTTCCAGGGATGGACAGTATTGATGTGGACAAAGAGTTTACAAGTGACTTGTTATTACAGGTCAGCTGCTGTTACCTGTTTTCATCGCTGTAACCTAGACAAGCCAAGCCCTAATGGGCAAATAGAGTCAGAACTCGTTGATATGGATGAGAGAGATATTTCTGGAAATGAATACTAGTTTTGCATGTTCTTATTTTCCTACATGTCTAATACTGCTGCTCGTTCTGATATTACAAATCTGAACTCTTCCTAGGCAAACAGATCTTATTCTGTATTGTACTACAAAGGCTTTTTTGTTTGTGCAACCTCCAGGTTCCTATTTTTAATTAGTTCTCCCTCTATAAGAGCTGTGTGGGGCTAGGGTGGAGGGAGCATTCTGGTGGGACCATCTCACTGATCATGCCAGCATGTATGCTGGCAATGATTAAACAGTGTATCTAACAATGATATGGCTGGTATTGCTAACATAAATATTTCTACATTTTCTTCTGGATAACTTTATATTTAGGAGTCCTCAAGCTTTGACAAATTCTGGCAACAGCTATAAATCAGCTTCATTTAATATCCAGTATTTCCCTAAGGCATTTTCTTTCAAAGGCTCTTAGTCTCCTCTCTGTACTTTTGGTAAATTTCCAGCTTTTATGTCCTTGCAATAAAATGGAAATAACACAGTTGGGTCTATATAAATGGCCATATAATAATAATATATATCAACGGAAACTTTGCTAGGAGAGGACCCTGTAAAATGTAGTTGTAACAGAGCTCACAGACAGAACATACCAGACAGAACAAACAAGTAGAATGAGACCAAGAGTATTCTTCGTTTCAGATGTGAGTGTTGGCAACTGGACCCGGTCTACCTCTACATGAACCAACTGAAGCAGCTGAAAAATTGTATACACACAGCCCTCATACTAAGCTAGAATAGATGTCTAGTGTGCTGCACAGCATCCCAGAGCAGGTTAGAGAGAATGTAGGGTGATTGAAATGGCAACAGGGGACACAGGGATGCAACTACACTAAAATATTTCATGTTTCCTGGAAGAATCAGAGGCTGGCTGTGGCAGGCAGTAAGCTGATTACCAGGCATCCCAGTACTGGCACATGGCAACACAAATCTCTGAGCCATTAGGCTTGCCTTTTTAATTGTAAGGAGAGTTCATGTAAAACAAAGAAAATTCAGGACTCTCCCTTTTTGGGGATTAGAGTTAGTTATTTCTGAACTAATAGGGTATTAGACAAGTATGAACACACTATAATTGATTCAGTTATTTCCAATTGACTCTTTGTCATGAACTTCTAAAACAAAAGTATACCCATAAAATTACTTTCAGGAAACACCAGTATTGTTTAACCATAAAAAAAATTCATCAGCATATTTTTTACTCAAGAAAAAGCAACAGCTAGGAAACTTTTTTCCTAACAGCTGAAAAAGAAAAATATGACAGATGGTTTCCATTTGCAAAAGAAAAATAGCGACCAAAAATGTGTTTGCTTAAAACCAAAATGAATATAGCATACTTAAACTATATCTGTATCTATTAATTCTTCAGCCTTTGCATAAGAAACTGGTTTTTATAGTAATGGAGCAAATTACTTGGTCAAATATATTTTTTTCCCAGTCTAAACTGGAATTTATAATCACTGTAAGACTTATGCAGTGAATAAGATGACTATTTCTGTGCATCAGGTTACTTTTACCTTGTTTAAGATGAATCATGGCCACAGAAGTTTAGGGAGAAATTTTTAGGAGTGGCTAGGGAGCTGGGCTTGTATACCCTAAAGAAAAGTTGGCTCAGAAGAGACCTTATCTTTGAGGTCTCTTCCAACCTAAATAATTCTATGATTTCTTATATCAAATTATGATTTTAATCTCCTCTCCTTTACTTTTTCTGGGGGTAGGTGGGAGGCGAAGGCAACTCACTCAGTGGTTTTGATCCTTCTCTGAAGCACGGTATGATTAGGCTCCTTCAGAAGCCTGTCTGAATCATGACTTCTGCCTAAAGATCCAGGTTAAATGATGTTTGACCAAGATTTGAGTTCTTATCCAATCTGAAAAAAAATCCCCATTTTTGGAAGTTCATGTCTCAGGCTCACTTGCAGCCAAAATTAAGCACAGTTTGTCCTGCTCTTTCTCTTGGAAACTTGCTGCAATTCACCTTGAGCATCTTGGCTAGGCCAAATATGCAGCATTATCAGTTATTCCTTCTGTACAGTGAAACATTCATCATGGAAGGACAAAACACAAATGAATTTTGTATATTTTCATACAAATACATCATGATGATTTGCTATCAGGGTTAAAAGCCAACTGATTTCATCATTTCCAGATGCAGTGAATCCAGGACTATTACATCAATATTTATGTAAGCAGAGACTACAGACTTTGATTGTCAATTACTTTTTAAAAGCAGATTCTGAGATATCGCATTTAAAAGGAAAATCTGAAAAAGAAACATTCAGTTGGTATATGCATTCTTTTGCTACTTTACATGGCAAGCCAAGAAATTTGAAAAAAGTGAGTGTCCTAGCTCACCAGTCCATTAGTACTCATATTTTTATCCCATTTCTCTTGGTACTTGAGGTCAGGAGTGTTTCTGTGGTTGCATTTTTAGATTATCTTTTTTTTTTTTTTTCCTATTACTCCCATTATGTTCACATGAGTGAGCCCCTGGTTTTTGCCTGCTTGGTTTCAGTTTAGTTTTTGTAGGATTCAGTAAAACTGCAAGTGTCTTGTTCATTAAAAATTGTATATTATTCAAGCAATATCTAACAATTGCTTTTACCTTCAAAAGTGTGGAATGTGTTTGGATATGTCCTAAGGTTTGTAGTTCATTTAATAACACTTCCCTTACGTAAAAGGGAGAACCACTTCATCATTCAGAAAATGTAGCATTCTAGTAAGAATTGGATAAAAAGAGGCACTTAAGTGTAAGACAAGCATATTTGATAAACTGTAAAGAGATACAGCCTTTTTCCTCTTTTTTTTTTTCTGCACAAACAGAAGAGCACAAACTGAAAAACTAGACTGGGAATAATCTGCACATAAGCAAATAGCAAGATTCATGAATTAATTTGCTTAGCAACTGAAATGAGATCTACTAAATTTGTCTTACTTTCATGTTAGCCTATACTAGATGCTCTGGAAAAAACAATGTATCTTCAAATCTCTATATATGTTACATATTGAGGAGGAGCTCTACTCTTTCAAGCAATCCCCACAGGTATGTCATATAAAACTGGTATAGGTAAACTAATTTAGTCCTGTGAATGTTTATATTTTTCTGCACCATGTGAGTCACAGATAACTATACTAAAATAATCTTGTGCTGCTACAATTTCAAAGTGGTGTTGAGAATAATTAAATTCCAGGATGAAAAAGCTGTGAAAACCATTGGAATATTTAATAGTAAACATGACTGGTACTGCTCCCACCCTGCCAATGCTTGAGTATAAGGCCTTATAGTAGTCTTTGTAAGGGCTTAAGGTTTTCTTCAGACTGGTTTACAGGGTATCCAAAACTTTTTTAGTTGCTTCAGTCTGACCTAAGCACAAAAAGAATGCTGCTCAAACCAGTGGGATGCACAGAATCCAGAAGGTCAAGGAGAGCTCTTCACTCCTGTGGATGTCAGGGAGCATATTAACATAGAATGGATGGGGTTGGGAAGATCCTTAAAGATCTAGCTCCAACCTCTCTGCCATGGACAGGGACACTAGCTCAGGCTGGTTAGAACTCCGTCCAAACTGGCCTTAAACACTTGCAGAGCATGAGGCACCCACAACATCTCTGGGCAATCTGTTCAGTGCCTCACTACCTGCACAGTTGAGAAATTTTTCCAATTATCAAATCTAAACCTAGTCTCTTTCACGTTCTACACAGAAATAGGAATCTCAGTTTTGTGCATTATTTCACAATAATAGGTTGACAAAAGTAAATGGGCTTCTTTAAATCCTTAAAAGTGTTTGACTTATGAGATTCATCTTGAGTAAATTTTCTTGTTTCTTAAACCTCATGTTTTTCGTACTGAACATGACTAGTATCAAAATTACCTCAATTCACAGACAGAGAAAGATTTATTGGTAGTAGATCCTCTCTTCATTATAATTTCTAGTGCAAAATCTTCATTTCTCTGGATCATACTCTTACAATATTTAAATTTTGCATGAAAAATTATGAGGCAAGGCTAGATCATCTCTGTGGCTACAGATTTAGCAATCTCTAAACACTAAGTGAAACTGAAAGAGTTTAGTCTGTTTTGATGTCAGCGTGTTTAAAAAGGTTGTGAAAAACTGGAGAGGGTAAAAAAAAGGACACTAAAATGAATTAGGGACAAAGAGAGAGAAGGTGCTATGCTGAGGGCATTAAGAAACTCTAATTTATAGAAAGAAATACAGATATCATTTAATTACAATGTTAAATGTCCTTAAATGTGAAGAACAGGGCTGGAAAATAAGAGTTCTTCCATCTTGTAGAGAAGTATGAAATGATGTCCTGCTTTAAAATGAACTAAAAAAGGTTTGAGAGAGAATGACCAAGAAGGAGGGGAAACCTTGGCAGCAACAAAGGAGTCAATTTTCCATCTTTTACATTATACTTAAGATGAAATACATTTCCAGAACAAATCCTGTACTTAAAGAATAACTTCTGGATTGAATGTAGGCACACTTCAGTTGCTTTTATTGCTTTTCTAGGAAAGTGTAGAAGACTGATGTTTTGTAGATCATTAAAATTTTGTGGGTTTGTGGCAGTTTTTTTCGGTTGGGGTCTTTTGTTGTTTTCATTTCGCTTTGATTTTTTTTTTTTTAATTAATAAAATAAAGCTAGAACCATGGGATGCCTTATATGCATACTGGGTTTAATATCTTGGACTAACAATAATCTTACATAATCTTAGAGGTTTTCCAAACTGCTTAAATAATCTGTTTTGTCTCTCTTGGTGTCTTTTGGTTACAGGTCCAATTTAGAGTTAACATGTAATAGGCATTTCCTTTTTCTGTCACGTATTTCTTGCAGAAAGATAAGTTTAGGTGAAAAACTAAACCTCAGCTTGTTGTTCTTCTTTTACCCCAAGCCTTTATAGATTTTTTATTTTTTATCTCCTGAGATTTGCCTAAAGATTGCCCAATCTCCAACACCGTTCTTCCTTCCAGTCTGCCTAAAAGGTAAATGTAGATGAGGTGCACAGCTGGCCTGAACTGGCGCTCAAATTGAGATTTTTGGCTGCTTCATGGAAAACTCCATTCCTCCCTGGAGATGCTTTTTCTTATCCTTCACTCATTCAGCATGGTATATCAACAGAAAAATCTAAGTGTATCTGTGGTTCTTTGCAGTCTCTTTTCTAAAGTGTCCAAAGCAGCTAGAGGCTCCTAACAACAGCTGAGATAAGCCCAATCCTCACGGACAAGGACACAAGCCAGTACACTGGTACCAGAATTACATGATGACCCTGATGCTGCTGAACTCCTTGGATAACAGGAGAGTTGGCCTTGACTGCATCATGCAGAGGAGAGTGGTTGTAGGCTTGTGTGTGTGATTCTCCATAATCAGTTCGTCCCTTTTGATGGGAAGAATTTCTCTGGCAGACTCATTTGCAGCTGAAGCTTCAGCACAATGCAGTGTTGTGAGAATGACCCTAGCTTATTTTATTCAGAAAATAAGATTTCCTGGTCTTTGAGGGGTTTATAGGTTATTCAATAGGACTAACACAACAAAATAGGAACTGCAGTATAAGGCTTTGGGTCTAATGGAGTTATCTTTTTTTTTTTTTTTTGGTCTTCCTTTTACCCTAGCACTTTGAGATCTACTACTTCAGTACAGTCCCCACTCTGAACAAAATGCCCAGTGTGAGCATGCCCCTTTCTTTTATCTTGTTTGGGCATTTTGCTGGGGTATAGGATAGGAAAGTTGTAGCATGTCCTGATTCTGTGACTGTCTTCAATATCTTGCTAGAGCAAATGGCCAGGCAGAGCTTGACAGCAGGCTAGGCGTCTGGGAAGAATTTAAATAGGAAAATGGGAGGTTATTACTAAGAAAGAGGCAGAGCAGGAAAGACTGGGCTTCATCAGGCTATGCATTTAGTGCAGAAAAGGTAATAGTATTTATGTCATTTATAATGATGCCCTTTCCGCTCAATAAAAATTATATCAAGATCAGAAAACAAAGTGAGACTCAACAGAGATGCTCTGCTAAATAAGGATTTGCTTGCAGCTATTCACTCCTACTAAACTGGCTACACAATTCTTGTAAAGGCTCCATAGGTGCAGTATGAAGCATATGTGAAAATAGGGGTAGGCTGAGAAATGTCATTATGGCCTGACAAAACACAGGTGTACCAAATGCTCACTGGCTTTTAGATGTTTTGATGGCTTGTGTCACACCAAAAGCCTAGGTTTCCTAGTTTTGGCCAAATTACTCCTCCTTTGAAGTGGAAGGGGTATTGATAGGGTTGTGTTTCAGTAAATAGTCTAATCATCTGTATTCACATTTTGGGAAAGTCTAGGCAATTATAATTTATTTTGCACACTCCCTTAAGCCTGCAGAGTCAAGAGATAAAATCATTTTATAACATGCTTTTCATGGAAGGCTACAACTACTATTTGTTTTAAAGCATATACTGTGAGAATACCTTTCTGAATGTAAAATTTGTAAAATGTGCAGTTATTGCAGCATTTTTTATATAAATGCCAAAATACATTTCTTAAATTTTTTGCAGATTCTTATTTTAATTGGAAACTTTTCAGATAAAAATTTACATAAAATTACCTGCAAAAATGACACAAGAATGCTATTTTATAAAATACTATATAATTAACAGGGATCTTAAGGATTGAAATTTTACCCACATGGAACTTTCATGAGATAAGAGCCTCTAATCAGTTTAGGCTCTAGTAGAAAGAGCACTACCCACAAGTTTACAGAAATGCATGCACCTTTTTCACTTATGTTTAAATGCTTAGATATTCCTTACCTCTCCAAAATGCTTTTTAAATGGTCTGAGCATTGCAATAGCCATTGACTGCTGAACAACATTATTGATTAGTTTTAAGAAATTTATATATATATATATGCATAATATCAGTTACTTAAAAAGAAAAAAAGAAAATAAAAGCATAGAAATATATCCAGTCACACCAGAGTGCAAGGTTTAATGCCATTAGCCTCCACTGAGAGCATATTGTGACAAAGTCTGTATCGCCGTGTAGCTACAGGACTCGCTCTCATTGGCACTGGGGACTGGAGGCAGAAGGGGAGAGAGAGGGTCTGGGAATTATAATGCCTCATCTGCTCAGGTCATTCAGTGCCTTGCAAGTTTAATCAGGCAGTCTTCATCCTCCATTACACTCATTAGGTCCTGTTAGGTTAGTGCTCAATGTTGATCTGTATCTTGGTCAAGACAATTGTTGCTGATTAACTGTAATTACCAGTAATGGTCCCAACCTGCTTTCAAGCAGACTGCTCCTGTCATCTTGTCCAGGCCCTTGCTCTGTGATGAGCAGTCCAAATCTGCTGTTTGCTCACTTGCCGTTTGAACCAACAAGTTGCTTCTTGTGTGGGCTCATTCCCCCACCCCTGTACCTGCCATCTGTAAACATCCCAACTCTGCTTGAGCTATGCAAAAATGTATAGGTAGAGAAAACAGGAATGACTGGTATGGGAAGGGCAAAACAGCAGAGGTAAAGAATTAAAAATGAAATACAAAAAACAGGACAGTTGAGGACTTAAAAGGCTATAAAGCTCAATAATAACAAAAGAATCAAGTGTTTTGTGATTTGCAGTCTAAAGAAATAAATTACAAACTAGGGCCCAATCTCAAACTCTATCCTTGTGTGAATAATGTTCATTTGAGTCTGCTCTCCTACGTATTTCCATTAGATTATTTTGGGAATAGCTGTCCTTAGGATCAGAGGATCAGATCTTCTGTATTGCAAATATTGCTTAAGGCAATTTTAAGTTGTGGACGGTTTTCTGGTTAGCCTTGTGAAAGCCTCTATATGCTTACACTTCAAAAAGATGATAAATAATCATGAGTTGAGTCAGAATTTCTAGATAATTGTGGTGTGAATGCCAAGGTCATGTAAATGTTTATGTTCCCGATTCATAGTTACAAATAATGCTTGCTAAATTTCCAACAGAGTGGAAGTACAAATACTTTGGGGAATGAAACACAACCCTACTTATTTATGTCTCTTTCTGCATCAGACAAATTATTATCTTAGAAAAGACAACCAAAAGCATTGTCACAGTTTGGGCACAAGGGCAGTGTGTGACGCTACCCTGGGCAGTCAGCATAATGGGCACACTTCCAAAACTCTGAGCACATATCCACAGTCATAATATCCAGATTTCAAGAGTGCACCTAATAGTGCATTTGTGAGACAAATTCAGTAATTGTACTTAGAGGGTGGAGTCCCACAGAGACTCCCTGTGGCTAAAACTCTCTTGTACATCTGTAGACAAGCCTGTGATTGCACCTTCTGGTAGCACTTCTCAGGATGAGATAAGCGGTGTGGATGGTGTAAGCGCTGGGTCCCCCAGCCTAAGCTGTAACAAGCTACTGTGGTCACATTACCTGGCAGAATCTGGCTCCAACCTGGCCAGCCTGGAAGTGCTGTGCAGTTGGAAGGCACAGCGTGTGTTCACAGGTGTGTGTGTGTCTGTGTGTGTGTGTGTGTGTGTGTGTGTGTGTGTGTGTGTGTGTGTACCTGGCCGATCTGACACAGCCAAGAACTGGGGATACTGAAACCTATTAGAGACTCGAGTAACTCCATTTTTGTGTACTTCTAAATCATGCTCCAGGTTCTGCTCTTAGTGTGATAGTCAAAAGAAAATTTTAAGGCAAGGAATTTCTTAGGAGGAAGGATACAGTGAAGAAGTCCCAATATTTACCTATTTGCTCAGTGTGTATCTCAAAAATTCCCCTTGATGATAAAAGAAAGCCACTAAGGTGGCTTTCTTTAATCATCAAGGGGAATTTAAGATAGAATTTAAGTCAAAGTCTTAAATGTTGCATCTATTTGTCCAGCATTAATTGCATTAGGAGTGAGTCTTAAAGCACTGAATAAAGCTAGGAAAATTAATATTTTCAAGTAATGAAAGACTATATAATAGTTCAGGTTTTTATATAAATGTGTAATTATTTTCTAACATATTCAGCATTTACTATGCTTGATTTAAAGAAAAGAAAAATAAATTCTTTCTGCTGCTCTAGCAGGTCTTACTATGAGTACAATTTTACTGAAGTTTCTAAGCCACACAATGTTATTGGTACCAGGATGCATTCAGAAGAATTGTCATTTTGTGTGCCTACCATTGCATGTTACTTCTTCATGCAGTAAGATGTTACAGCAGTCAATGCTGCTTTACAGCTGCTTTATGTCTCTGCAAGAGATTGGTATCTTTCAATGAAGCAAAATACAAGAAGAAGTTTGGTTTTAAATAAACATCTGCAAAAAAATATTTTTCTCTAGAACAGACAGTGGCTGTAAAAGGGATTTGACAAATTGGAATAGCACCCATTATCTGTTCAGTACTGAGATGAGCTAGAGAGCTATTTTCCATGTAGTTTTCCTTGAAACATGTATATCTCAAATTTCATCATAAAACAATCTTTTATATCACAGTAAAGCGCCTTCAATGTATAATACACATGAGGCTTATCTACATTTATGTACTCTAGTCATATTTGTATAAACAAATACACATTGCATAAATGTGTGTGTTCCACTTCTGGGAGTATTTATGGTCCTAATGCATGTGTACTTTCAGAATTGGCACGTTTATATACTTAAATATTTGTGCATGACATGTATGTGTTTTATAGATGCAGACATAAAACACACTACATACACTGTGTATTTAAATTTTTCCATGAGGTCCTTTAAGTCCTTTTAAGTTGAAGTGAATATTTGGGCTGTAAAATCTAAGTCAATTTCTAGGTAAGAAATAATAATATTTTAGCATAAAGAAATTTAATGGACATAATATATAGTAAATACATTCATATTGTGACTGCCAAATTGCATTTCACTGAGACCATTGAGACTGGCCAATTATTTTTTAAACACTGGCAATAGCTTTAAAGGGGATTTTTTTATATACATGTTCTATATATATGTTGGTGTGTATATACATATATAAAGGAATGTATATTTATAGAGAGATGTATATTAGACAGATTGCTTTTTTTTTTTTTTAAATCCCAAAATCACTAACTCTTTTTGCAGTTTTTGGAAGGAAATGGAGCCTGCCGGCCAGGAAATCACATCCCAGAAAGATCACGTTCTTGTGACAATTTATCATGGAAAAAGCCGTGTCTTTCAATTGAGATGTAAAGCTGTGGTCTTGCAGTTTGTGGTCAATGAAGATGCTTGGGGATTTTTTTGCTATCTCTTGCAAGAAAAGCATTATTAGCCCCTGAAGTCTTGGTTGCATTCCAGTTTTAATAACTATATTTTGCCTACATAATTCCCACTGTAGCTTCAGGTGGATTGTGGAATTTTCTTCACTTCCTGTCATAAACTATTCTGTGGTGTTGCTGCGTGCTGTGTAACAGCTGCTGCGCTCCTCTGCTACTGTTCAGTGCTTCTCCCCAAACTTCTGACCCTCTTTATTTAATCTCACATCATCTTTTGCTGAGTTTGTACCAGTATTTCAAACAGCACATATTACAGACCATTACCAAATGGGGGTTGATACAAAAGCTTAACATAGTATTTTCTAGTTGCATCTTTTAGATCTGCTTGACACTCTATGTATAGTCTATTAAAGACTTAAAAAAAAACATTAGAAGCAAATACAGATTTTGGGGGCCCCATGTGCTCAGTCTCATCTATTAGTGATAAATGGGAATTAAACAGAAAATAAATGCACTGCAGACAGGCTGAACCCATGTAGTGTCATTAGACTCTTCTTGAACATGAAACACGTAACTCTCTTGCAGGAGAAGCTGAGGGATCAGGGCAAAAGGAGGGCATTAGTTGATATTAATTTTTTTCTCCCCACCCTCCCAACAAAATAGTATTTTTACTGGAATTTTGGTCAAAACGTGTTTACAATTTTTGCTCTTTTCTGTTCTAGTTTTAGGGCTTGTATTTGGGGAAAAAATGTTTACTATTTACACTTTTTCTCCAATAATTTATTTCTTTATTAACTTGAGGATTTTAAACATTTTTGCTGGTTTTTAATCTGAACTTTTTAATTCATACATGTTCTTGTTTTTATTTAATAGCCAGAGGAGTGTCTTTTTCTGTTTAGGATTGATTGACAGTGGAATATTCTGGCTAAGAGCTAGAGTCAAACCACAGACCGAGACACTGTACAGACTGTACATCCTCGGAGTCTGCCAGCAGACCGTTCCTTGCAAAATATTACCAAGTCTAACTATGAATTCTGGAATAACACTTTCTTGGCTACTTGTAAAGACAATGTGGAGTATAGACAGTAAGTTTACATTCCTTGCCAGAAAAGCATAATCCAATGCTTGCGTTGATACATGAAAAACCTTTGCGATGATTATTTGTCATCAGTTGTTGTGCATGTAAGAACAGTGTGCTTTCATTCATCAGCATACTCTGCGCTTCTACATCCTCTGGGCCTCGTTGTTCCCCAGTTTGATGAAGCAGGGAAATCACAGCACCTTCTAGCAGTGTGCATTCCTCACTGTGGCAGTGAGTGGGTGCTGCCGTCCTGGTGGATTCCTTCTTGCTTGTACTTCCTCCTAACTGTACCTGTGTCAGTTGTACCTGCACAAGATGGAATTCCAGTGGTCCTCCCCTGGATGGGTAGAACTCTGAAGCAAAGGCATAAAAATTAGTGGGTTCTGCCTGCAGCTGTTTTTGCAGGGGGTGTGTTGGGAGAGCTGCAGTGGGGTCATGGGCTTTATTAGGGCTCAGGCCAGGCTCCTGACGTGCCTCTGGAAGGACAGGGTGGCTGCAGCTGAGAACCCCTTGCTTGCATGGTAGCTCACAAATTCTAGGGCTTGCAACAAATGTTTGTTTGCAAGACAGTTTTATTTCGTATGAATTATCTTCCTACCTTTTCTAAGCAGAGCAGAGGTGGAAAACTGTGGACTGGTAACTATTTGTGCTAGTTGTGTTGCTTTACATCACAAAAAATCTGCAAAATGAATTAGACCAAACTATACACAAACTGTGAACAAGCCTGAATTACTTGAAAAGAACTCTCGTTTGTTTATTGTTATCGTCATGAACATCCCTAAATAAATATCATTGAGACTGGCTTTTGGCTGTCATTTTGAAGGACTTTGATGCTGCTGTTTGATACTTGCAAATAAATTGCAAGAAAATAATTTGTCATGTAAAGAAAATAATATATTTTTTGTAGAAAATAAGATATCTGTGAAAAACATATGGCCCAACTTTTTTGCTCTCAACCCTACTGCCACGGAGGTCAGTGGAGAAAATTCCATCCTCTTCCCTGGCAGTGGGCGATACTTAAATATTTACCTCCGTCTGAAATGGTAGACTTCGCGTTATTTCTGACAGTTTTGCCGCGGTGATTTTGTCTCCGGTCTGCGTTTGACTGTGGTCAGGGGGTGTAATTTTTTCTACTAATCCTGTTACTACAGCGCGTACCCCTGCGCGGGCGGCTGCGGGCGGTGTGGCAGGCCAGCGCCGGGCCCTCCAGCCGGGAGCGGAGCCCGGGCTGTGCCCGCGCCCGGTGCCCGCCATTCCGCAAGCGGCTGCTGCCATCTTGTGCCTGGGCCGGGAATGCGCCGGGCGAGCGGCCGCAAATTGCCGCCGAACCCCGGCCGAGCGCGGTGCCCGGGCACCCCCGGATTCTCCCGGGCATCCCTCGATGCTCCCGGGCACCCTCCGCATTCGTCCCGGGGCCGCTTCCCCGAGGGACTCGCGGCCGGGAAAGTGGCGCCGCGCCCGCGGTCCCTGAGGGCAGCGCTCGCTCCCCCCTGACGGGGCCGCGGGGGCGCAGAGGGGAAAGGCGCTCCCTCTGTGCGAGGTTCTGCCGCTCTGGTTTTGTTTCGGCTGCCTGGCCGCGGTTGATTTGTGCGTCGGATTGTCACGCTGTCAAGATGCTTTTAATTTTAAAAAGCTTTTGGTGGTGTGGCACCAGGCTGATACTCGGGTATTTTTAATAACAAGATCGGCTTTTAAAACCTGGCATAAACAGATGTTTTGTAATTTGCTTTTTAATGTGGAGAAGCGGGGCTTTGGTCTTAATTCAATTTAGAAATCTTGCTGCAGTTTTACCAAGCTAAATCCTGAACCAGGATGGTCCCAGCAATGACAACCATAAACTTATCATGACCAAACAAAAAAGATGAATGTTTTCTCCTTAGAATGAATAACACAAAGGTAACTGAGAACTGAAGAACTTCAGTATTAGCCATTTATATATGCCTTCAGAATGTGATTCCTAAGAAGTAAGTGTACCGTGCCAGTTGTTACATGTATGTAGTTGACATCACACTATCTGTTGATAAAGCTGCAAGCGTGCTTAATGTGAAAGTGCTGCAGCTCGACTTGGCACTAAAGCTTTTGCCTAGCTAAGTGCCTCTGGTCAGCATGGGCAAGCTCCAAAACAACAAGAAAAGAATTTTCTCAGATCTGTGCAGCAGCAATCGTCTCTAATATCCTACTCCTCTGGATCTCCAATGAGAAGAGAGCGAACAGTTTTACAGTTGATATTTAAAGCAAAAAAACATTCTTCCCATCCTAAACGCTGAAGTACGTTTTCTCCCTTCTGTGCAGCTGGATTTTGGATCTGGGAAATGTGTGATACTTTCAGTAATTCGTAGCATGGCTTTTGAGGGTTGAGAAGCCAGTTTTGGAAGTCTCTTTTTAAATATTCTTCTTTTAAGTTTGAAATCTAGTGTGGGATGTTTTTTGTGAAATTTCAGGCACAATAGTCTGATATTATTTTGATCTCTACTGTCTCCTTTTCAGTGCAGACGCTGGGGAGCTGATAAGCAAAAAAAAATCCGGTGGAAAGTCAAAGAAGATGATTTTGGAGAAGCGGCATCACCTGCGGTAAGTGAGGAGCAATGTTGGGGGAAGGATGAAGTGAGTCAGCATGACACAGATGTGTCCACTTGGAAACCACAGCAAGATCTTCCCACTGCACTGTGTGAGCCTCTTTAAAGCAAAATCCAGACAGATTCTGTTTCTCTATAAATCTTTCCCTTCTTTCCATTACTAGTTGGGTATTGTTGGCTTTAAGCCACCTGATTTTACTATGATTTATTAACTGCTATGCATTATATATGAGATTCAGGTTTACTGAAGAGTTACCCTTATGGTCAATGTTGCATACAAATCAGCTACTGTTGGAGAGGTTTATTGCATCTTATGCAGCTAGGAGTTTTGTTAGGAAGTGTTAGAATTTTTGATTCGTAGAACAATACATCTAAAAAATCCTCATCTGTATTTCACGTGATACATGTATTACAGAGAGTTCATCATATAGTGCTGTTTGTATTATGATCATTCTTTAAAACCTGAGTACTTAGGGGTGGGAAGATGGGATGTGGCACACTGACATTTCACAAAATTCCTAATTAGGACATAAAGTTACATAAATTGTCGTTTATACCAAAAGAGAAAATGTTCTATTGTGTGGAAATATGACTTGCAAAAGTATCCGTGATTTATATGTTAATATGGCACATTTGAGAGATGCTGCTGCCTGAACAAGTTGAGCTGTTGTAAATTGCTCACTGAGGTTCTTTCTCACATGACTTGGTGGAAGCCCTGAAGTAGAGTTTGGCCTTTGGTTATACCCCTGTTGGTGATTATTCCAAGGATGACCAGTGTCTCTGTTTCAACACCAAGTATTGTTTTATGACATCTTTGTTTTTTCATTTGCTGCATGCAGATTAGACGTGATCTAAAGATGAGTAAGTAAATCTAGGGGGGCATGGGGGGAGGATAAAAAGGTTAATTTTAAACTCACTATAAAATAATTTTAAAATGTGAACATTTTTCAACAGTTTGGGAATTTAGTGCAAAGGGTTGAGGGGGAAGGGCAGGAAGAAGAAAGAGCTTATGCCTTTTTTAATTAAATAGTACAGCAAGTTGCAGAGGCAGAAATTACCATAGGGATGTTAAAAGGACACTGTCAGGATAAGAGATAGTTTCACCACACTTGAAATTTTGCAGTTATATTCAAACCATAAGCAGTGTAACCTTTTTCAGACTGATAAGTATTATGAAGTGTTAGTGGAGAACGAAATTATTGTTGGGTAAAAGCCTTGTGTGCTACACCAGAGTTAAGCAAATATTCCTGATATTATTTTCTTCTAACAGATACTCCCAACAAACTACTGAAATATTTATAGACATGATCTTTTTATATAAGTTTTCCTTATATTACACTCTGTTATTTAAAATTAATTTAGTAGTGGAAAAAATTGAAAGAATTAACAACTTCAGACATCTCCGCCAAATTATGTTGCAAATGTAGACACTGTTCCTAGAAGGTAGTTTATAGAGAGCCATGTTATGAGAATATGAATGACAGGAAAAAGATTCTTACTTCTCAGGATATGAATTTGGTATCGTTTCATGTGTTCCAGATACAAATAGCCTGAAAGCTTCAGGCAATGTAGCGTTGACTTTCCTAGCACTATTTACTTATGGTTATATTGTTTCATTTTGTTTTGTTTTGTTTTTCCAGAAGAATGAAATAGGATGTTGGAAGAGAAAACTTGGGGGGGGGAGAGGGGGGAGGGGCTCTGCAGTAATGAATCACTTTAAAACAATTTAAAATATTTAACCAAGCAGAGATTACCCAGGAAAGATTTCAGATTACCTTTTTAAACTTCTTTTGAGTTGTTTTATTTAAGGGATGTTTCTGCATTGGACATATATTTGAACATAGAAGCACTGTTTTCAGAAGCCTGCCTTATTTTTTACACAGATGAAATAGAAGATATATTTTTTTTAAAAAAACAAACAATGAAACAGATTGAGTTTGTCTAAATGCAGGGCTAATTTTGAAATGCATTTTGCTCTTCTTTCATTGACACTTGGAGCTGACCCAAAGTCCTCTATCCTTGGTGAAGCAGACACTGTTCTACAGAAACAAACCTAATTAAACTGAGTGCTAGTTGTGGCAAGGACATTTAGGAATTCACAGAGTTCAAGCAAACAAAACAAAGCATTGGTTTTCAGATCTGGTCTCGATAACATGCTGCACAGGTTTTTTCCTGATTTTTTTTGGAAGGTTTTTTTTAAAATATGTGGTTGTATGAGCAGGCAGAAATGAGGCAGTCTTTAATAGCTGCAAATATTCTAATTGTATGTCATTGTTTCTGTTTCTTCTCCATGTGTTCTTTAAGATAATACTCTCATAAGGGAAAGCTGGTGTAGAGAAATCAGATAAATAAAAGTGAAACATTTAACAGATGACTCAAATGATGTTATTAGCTACTGAAATGATATGTCTTGATGAAATCATAGCACTGAGGCAATGTTTTGACTGGCTTTTTCAGCTTCCTGTGTGAGTGACACAGTGAAAATGTCATGGCTTCTTACACTGGCATTTCAAACACTCCTTGTCAAAGTTACTGGAAATATAGCATCCTCTTATGCCCTTGCCATCTGAGCATAAAAGGCAAGGCAACTCACCAGTTCATCTCTAATCTGCTTGCAGTCCTCATCCACTCCTTTGTATGTTTTCCTACTTTATCCATGCCAAAGAGTAAAAAATGATCCCTACTGAAATACAGTGAAAAGAGTATTTTGAGGACAGCACTAAGATCACAGGAAACCTCCTACCTGTGCTGGGAGCATTGAAATAGATATCTGTGTTTCTTGAATGAATTATAAAGTTATTATGTTATTGTTAGTGTGTTATTGACTGAACAGGACAAAAAAAGGAATGTATGGGTAAATATTGTGATATTGATATGCATTTGATATAATCATGCCGAGTATAAAATTTTCAGCTCAGAACATAATTGTGAAGTGTTCCAAGATAATCTGAAGTCATGGTGCTTTTTTTAAGGCAAAGATATTGGCATCTGATATGGTGATCTTGTGCCATGATGTTGTCATGAGAGAGGTTACTATGTAGCAACAATTCAATATCATCCTTTGGACTTTTCTGATAGACCACTTAACTATCTCAGCTTTTCCAGTGATCATCTCATTTATCTAGGATTATTGCAGTGAATTTACTGTTTGGTTTTCTTCCAGAACTGAAATGTCAAGTCCGGTGTCATGTATGCAGTAGCTTTGTGCTGTGAGAGCTCAACAGATCCACCAAAAGCTGCTAGCAGTTGATCTTTGGATAGAGCTAGAAATAAATAAATCCTCTTTAGCAGATCAATATTCATCCCATTTAATGCTTGATGTGAAACTTGTGGATTTGAAGTAGTGATGCTGATGTACAGCTAATCGTTGAAATGGGCATTAGGGCTTTTATAGCATGGCAACATATTGTCAGACAGGAAGGAGGAAAGTGTTGAGTGCATTCTAAGGTGGGAGAAAAACTCTGTAACAATATTTAATTTAATGCACATTCATAATCCCCAGAATGTCATACATTGCAATGATTTGCTAGATTGAAGATGAATACTGTACATCCAGTGTTTATTCCGGGAGTTTACTTCGTAAAGCAGATGATTCCCCCTTCAGTGGATCTTTCAGAGTCTAAATATAATCACCCAGTCATATTTCAAGACATAATTTTCCTTTTTAGTACTCTCCACTCAACTAGTGGCTTATCTATCCCCCTATATAAGTACACGGAGTGTGTGCTTCCCACGGCATAGAGTATATAAGTATTAAAGTATCTAGTAATGAACTTGTGTATACATTTGTGTGGGTCTGTATTCTTGTTTATTAGTTTTCTGTCTAGAATTTATATTGTACATATTTTGGAGAAAAAGGAGGAGAATTTCCAGAGAAAGGATAAAACATCAGGATAAAAAAAAATTCTGGGACTGTTTAAGAGCATATTTGAAAAGGTTTTGTGGGTTGGCTTTTTTTTTTTTTTTTTTAAGATGTGGTTTAAAGAGTTTTTTTCTTCCCCTTTAGTCTGCCTTAGTAATTAAATACTTGAGGCCATTATCTTCTTTCTTGAAATGAATAAATAAAAGCCTTGTTAAGTGAATAATTATACTAAACCAGATACTGGCAAACATAAAGTTGAGGGTTGAATTTTCTTCTGTGCCAAAACTATGCTCTGATCTTTATTGTCATATGTGTCACTCTAAATAGCTTTCTTAGATTTTGCCACAGTGAGCTCTGGCATTCAATTTCAGCTGCAAAGTTTCCAGATGCTGTGCTGGCCAGTATATACCTTGGTGAATCATTCCTGTAAGATGATGCAAGCAAAATGAGCCTCCTTGGCAGACCTCAGTCCTTTGGCAATTGTAGGAAATGGCCCATTCCTTTTTCAGCAGAGAGAAAAACTTCCGCTGCATTGAGAAGTCTCATTATCTTTAAAGGTGAAGCAAAAAATGCCATTGTTTTGTTCTCCCCTTATATTAGAGATTCTCTTATAAAACACATGTATGAATATTATGTAAAATGACAGAATATGTGTGTATCACAATTCTTTGCCACTATCATTAGTTCTTTGGCCAAGGAATATCTTAATCTTAAACCTGCAAGAGACATACAGAGCAACACGTGTTGATGCAATGTGTAGTGAGCTTCTACCCCTCTGAACACGACTTGAGGGGCAGTAGGGCTGTTACCTTCCTTTATAATAGCAAATCTATATTCCTTTTAATAAGTCTTTCCTGAGTCCAAGTTTTTGCAAAATATCTGTGTGGGAGACAGTGGGTGGGATTAAATTTATCTACAGAACAGTAAATCGCTGGGAAGGAAAGAAACGACTCATTATATTTCATACCACGGGAGGGAGATGGTTTGGAGGGCATAGGTAGTGACAGAGTAGGAACTTCCTGGGTTACTCTGTCTCTTTCAGTGAAGGTTAAATAGTCTGGTTAAACACTCTTCTAATCCTGCTTCAGTGCCCGTGATGAAAAGTGGTGTGGACAAATAGGTGTTTCCTGTGTTGTGTGAGGAGGTAATACTGATACAATTTTCTCATATTCACCAGCCTGGTTTTTTTTCTGATGCCTTCTTGCATTACCTGCAATGCTATTGCTTTCTCTTTGTTGTTAAGAAAATGTAATCAAAATAAAAGATGTTATATCTATAAACACTTCTGTAAGCTTAAAAATCTTCAGAACTCGACAAGAAAAATTGTTTTTCTGTCCTATCATGAAAAACAAAAAAGGTCAGGAGAACGTATGTCTGCTTTTTTCCCAAAGAATAATAAAGGAAGAGCTTTGCTGCTCTGGGAGCTAAACAGAATGTTCTGCCCCACTGAAGAAGCAGAAGTGTGTCTTGGCACTATTAAACACAAACCAGAACAAATGTACACCCAACCAAATGGAAAAATACCCAAAACGAACAAAAAACCCCAGCCCCATCAAGACCCCCAAACAAACAAAAAACAAGAAATCCGTTATTGTTGACATACCATGTATTGTTCTAAAGGGAGAATGTACAACTTAACTGTGTGTGGAAATGTAAGATCTGGTCAATTTCTTACTGTCATATTCTCTTTTTTTAAAGTGGGAGAGAGGAGCTGGCTAATAATAGGAGTTCTGTTGGAAAAGCTAGCATTGACATCACATGGACATTAGTGACTTCTGAGGCAATGAGGAGTTTCCTTTATTGGTTTTACTGGGGGGTGGGGAGTTAGCCAAGCTGCGACAAGGCTGGCCTGATCAGTGTGCGCAGGTAGATCATAAATTCAGAGAGAGAGAGAGACCTTCTGGTGTCTCCATCATAAGAGGGTGTTTCACAGGAGAGCTGACCAAGTGACAGTTATTTGATCACTTCTAAACACAGTGTGTGACCTATAGAGGTCTGTTGTATGCTTTGAAGACTTTACTTTTGTCATTTATACTTGCATGTAACAGCCTGAAGTTAAAATAGGGGCCAAGACAGGGGTATAGGTTCACACATCCTTCCTTACTCCGCTGCCCATATGTACAGATGATCTCAATCTGTTGAAATTTGCAAACATGAGGCTCTCCACCATGTGTAAGAGGTGGTCAGTCTGGTCCTAGATTTTGATCTGTTATTAATTATGTTCTTGGTAAATGTTGTTTTCACATCTATTAGTCACTACTACTGTGTTTAAATACTGAGAAGAACCATATTTTAAAAATAACTTACTGATAATTTTAGCAAAGAGATAAAAAAATAGCTTTTTGGTTTATTTTCTGGATTTCTGAATCAACTCTTGCTCATATTGAAAGATAATCAGGTCCTTCGCCTTCCCTCAGTGAAATTGTTTTAACTCTGATGATGCAAACCATGCTGTTTCTTCCCAATGCTGTACAGAGACTGGAGTTTCCCACTACTGAGGGTTTAAATCTGACCCTAGAAAAAACCTTGACACTATGGTGAAGCCAAGGAATAACTAGGATTCTGCACTGTTCATTTTTTTGGGAGGTGGGGGTTAAGCATTCTTTGAAGTTCGACCTACATAGCAAATGTTTTGGTATTTTTTTTAAGTGGCTGTTTGCCAAATTTTTGGGTTTTTTTCATTCTGCTTTCAGAAGGCACAGGCGGGTTGAGACAGGAAGCGCAGCCTGAAAGGCTCGGCCAGATCCGGAGGGATTAGTTGCAGCAAAAGGCTGCTCTGTGATCCTGAGTTACTTTCTTAGTAGTATGGCAGAAAAAGAAAACACACATTCTTGTATGTGTCCAGATCTTCATGCAAAGCAAATCCAGCAGACAGATGGAAAATTTAATCACCCTGATAAGGCATTTAGGAACATTCTTGTCAGTATAAATGCTGATGGTGGTGTTCTTTTCTTTTGGGCTTTAAGAACCAGGTGATTTTTATGAAACAAAGTTTCTATTTAACCTTAGTTTCCAATGATGGCACAGCAATTACGTTTTTCTGCTCTGGCTTTTGGAAAAGCTTTATGTTTAAAGGGGAAATTAATACTTTTTGTTTAAGGTAGAAGTTCAAAGGTAAGTTTTCAAGTAATTCAAGATGGGTTGAAAATGGATAGAATGTATTTCTCCTTTTTTTTCTTTCGTTTAATTTTCCTTAATGGCCAGTGAAAGAAATTTCTTGAAAGTGCAAAGACCTTAAACTTTTGTGTCTAGCTTCTTAAGTGAAAAAAGGAAATCCTGAGCCTCTCTTTACATTAACACCAAGTTAATGTTAGTGTTTTGTACCTCCTTACAATGAATGTAGAGAAGTTCTTGGAGTTACCTTTAGATAAATTTCTGTATACACTAGAGAGTTAAAAAGATTCTAGGTTTATGTTCTTGCAGGCAAATGTTTCTTACCCAATTTAGCTAAAATTTTAATAAAAATAGTAAAGAAAGACAAAAAATTTTAGAAGGCTGCTTTAGATGGCCAACAAAATGCCTTTAAACAGAAATAAGGAGAAAGTTTTGGTTATTTGGGGAGATGGGGAGCACTACTGCTGTGCTGCTGATGTTTTTTCCATTACTAAAAAAAAATTTTACATTCTTTCAGCGTGAAATGTAGCTTCCTTGTACTCTGCAAATTGTGGAGGTATGAAGGGAACCTCCAGAGATGTTTCACCATTAGCAGTGATTGTAAAAACTTTGTTTTCTACATCAAGCTGCCCAAATGTCATTCCTACTAAAACCTGTAAAAATAAGACATGGTTTGAAATCACTGGCTCATGCAGAATGTTAGCCAACTGTTTTTTTGTTGAAGTTCTTTAACTGCCATCGGCATAGACAAGTGATTTTATTTCTTCTGTTTTCACAGTCCAAACAAGACATGTGCTATGTAAATACTTGTATATAAATACCATATATTTGTCTCAAACAATGATCTCGTATTCAGAGGTCTAATAGCGAGGCCAACAGACTAAGCTGGCACAGAGGAGCAAGGAAGATAATTTGTGATACACTGGAAGAATGTCGGAAGACTCTTTCCCCTCCTCCTCCTTCGCAGAAGGAACGTGGTGGTTCGGTTTGGTTTGTTTTGCTGGGGTTTTTTTCCGCTTTTGTAAGTCTGAAAACAAAAGGAACAGCAGAGGTCGCCCCTGCATGGCGTAACTCCTAAGGCTGGAGGAGCGTGGCGGCAGCGCTGGCAGAGGGTGACGCGCCTTGGCCGCCCCGTCCGGAGCCTCCCGCCCCGCCGGGCGCCGGGCGGTGCTGCTGTGCCGGACACGCGGCAGCGGCACCGCGGCTCGGGGCTCTTGCGCATCACTAGGCCATTAGTTTAATTAGCCTTCAAAATAGGTTCGCAATTAGGAATGGGCTGCCCGGGGAGGTGGTGGAATCACCTTCCCTGGAGGTGTTTAAGGAAAAACTGGATGCGGCACTTGGTGCCGTGGTCTGGTTGACAAGGTGATGTTTCAGCCATAGGCTGGACTCAGTGATCTCAGAGGTCTTTCCCAACCTAATTGATTCCGCGATTTGAGTGTGTCTAAGTAAGCATTTATCACGAATACAGGTTATACATTTTTATACGTCATGTGCTAAGAAAATATTACCCTATGTATATCAATATATAAACTCCTGTCTTTTAGATATCTGTCTTCTGTCAGCATCATTTGCAGTTATTAAGTATCTTTCTACCAGTGTTATGTCACACAGGATGCTCACCTTTGCATGCACTGGTTAGCTCACCTTTGGATGTTTTTGTAAGAATCTGATTGAATGTGACAGACAGTTTTAATGCAAACCCGAGAGGTAGATCTGGCATGAGAACATCCCAGAGTGTCAATCTTCAAAGATGTGTTGGAACAGCCTTAATTTTTTAATTTGAGTTTGTAAAAAAAATACAGTGTGCTGTTCAAAAGACCATGATGCACCTAAGTTGAGACTGGTTATTGGTTAATAAAACTTTTCTATTGCAGAATGACTCATCAGTCTGTGTACTCATCTGAATGTATTTATCTTGAGGAGGTTCATAAAACATGTCCTGTTTAATGTTAGACACCTGAAAACATCAAGTTTCTTAGAGAAGGTCCCATATGTTTATAACAGAAACAGAATCCAAATGTGCTGACAAGTAACACCAGACTATTAGTTTGGTCTTTACCTTTCTCCCTCCTAAAATTTTTGAAAGGATTTGACTTAGTCTTGCCATAGGGGAAATTGTTGAAGTATGAAAAATTTTCTAAGATAGGAATACTACTGCTTCTTCCATGAGTATGTAATGTTAATGAAAGATCATATGTAACCAGCCACCAGTACTGCCTCTCTGTTAATCAGGGTGAAAAACTGGGGGTCTCAAAGGCCATAAAAGAGTTAGATTCCAGAATATGGTGAGATCCCTACACTTGTACCTGCATTTAGTGCCTGTTTGGACAGAAACATAGGAGAATTTTTTTGTGTGTACAGGTGAGCATGTTATTTATGCAGAGGACTATGTCTGTGCAGATCAACCTCCAGGCTGTTCCCTGCAGGCAGGTGCATTCCTCCACCAAGCTCCACAAGTCTTACTACATCTTTCCATTTAACAGTTTTCATTGCTGTGTGAGCACAGGATTTGCCAGGATCAGAGGTTACTAGCACACTGCCTTTACTGCTATTTCACTGTGGCCTGAGTGAGCTAGTCTTGAAATCTGTCTTTTATTTCTCTTTTGTGTTATTGTTGGTGGGAGATTTATTTCTATCCTGTTCCTGCTGTCGTTATTTTATATAGGCTCTTGTTAGTCTTTTGTGTTTCTCATTTTCAGCCTCAGGTCAATTTAAGTCCTGTGACTCTAAATCCTCCTTGCTTCAAATGTAAGATTGTTCCCCTCTACATCTGTCCTAAAACTGTAATTACATCAGAGAAATTGTGTAATAATTTAACTGGCATGGGTTGGAGACAGATCTGTTCAATGTCCTTATTTTTCTTTTAATGTTACTAGCTTAATTTGGTGGTGTACTAATCCCTTCTACCTCTTTTCCCTCTGATGGATTTAGCTGTAGAAATGTATTGTAAGAGTCCAAAATTGTCTGCTCATCTTTACTTTTCCGTCAGTCATTTGTCTGGTTTTGCTTCGAAATTTGTCTGTTGATTGATTTAAGGCATCTCATCTCATTAATCTTTCTCTGTCATAATTTGTACTTTTTATCGAGTAATACAAATTATATAAGGAATGCTAATTCCAAAACTGAGCTGATGGTCCATTCTTGAGTCTTATTTAATGCAAAGACCTATTCCTTCAGCAGGTCTGGGAATTAACCTGTCTGGACTCGTTCCTGTGCTGTATCAGCACCCAGCAGGTCACAGCAGTTGTTAGCTCTCAACTCCACCATGTAATAAGGCAGTCACCCTGTCTATCCCTATGCCACACAGTCACGTATTCTATAGAGATCTAAAGAAATAGGTTTCTGTGTTTTGTATAATAGTATCTGGTCCAATTCTTGCTCAGCCCTCAGATGTGCTACATCTGTAGCTCTGCTACACAAATCTAATGTACCATGCTTCTCTCCTTCACTGAAAGCATCATCAGCTGTGAGCAAACCCAAATCACACAAAGATCTTGTGTTGATTTTGCACATTTGTAAAATGATAGGGATTTGTGCATGTGCTTAGCTTTTGAGATATGAGTAGTTCCACTGAAGCCAGTGTAACTCTTCATGTGTTTGACTTTAAACGAGTTTGAAAGATCAGATCCCTGGTGGCCAATTCTGTTCCTGATGAACAAGCAGAAACAAAATACAGCCTTCATGTCAGAGCTGCAGGACTAGTTAAATGCATATTGTTTTCACTAAAGTTGGTACGTTTTATAGCTTGGAGTGATTTTTTTTAAAAAAGTACCTTTTATGCCAACCAGATTTGTGAGTAGGTTTAAATATTAAGTTAGTTTACACAACAATTTCAGATTTATTGGTGGAAATATTAACTAAAATTACAAGTCCTGAAACTTTTCAGCTATATGATTTAATTTCTGAAGCTTTGTCAATCAACTCACTTCTGTCTATGGAAGCACTGAGGAGACAAAAAAAAAAAAATTAAAAACCCTCTGAATTAATATAATGCCTTTTCATATCTCATAAGAGTGACATTAACAAAATTGGTTTTCAGATATGTACTTCCTTAAAGTTAATTCCTTTTTGTTTGGTAAATTTCTACTATGTTTCAGATGTACTTTATGGTACTCAATGCTCTTTATTTTCTGGTATTGGTTGGTTGGGGTTTTTTTTGTTTTTTAATTTTTGTAATAGCCACTTCACTTTCAGTGTGAATGTGGCAGCTGCCAGTAATTAATTCATTCTATGAACTCTCAGTTAAAATTATTCTGGTTTATCACAAAAAGTGTATATATGAAGATCTGTGAAGAGATGTATCTGTTCAAAATAATCTGAATGGAGGTTGTAGTGATGTGGGAGTCATCTCTTCTCCCAAGGAAAGAGCAGTAGGACAAGAAGAAATGGCCTTGAGTTGTGCCATTAGTTGTTGACATTTAGATTGGATGGTAGAAAAAATTTCTTCACAGAAAAGTTTGTCAAGCATTGGAGCAGGCTGCCCGGGAAATCAGTGGCATGGCCATCCCTGAAAATTTTCAGAATACTTGTAGATACGATGCTTGGAAACATGGCTTAGTGATGGACTTAGAAATTCTGGGTTAATTATTGGAATCACTGATCTTGGAGGTATTTTCCAACCTTAGTGATCTATGATATTATGAAAAGGTTATTTACAAAACTTGCCTATTTCAATAGCAATGGCATAGCTTTTCTTAAGGCACAGACGTCAGAATATAAAACATATTCAAGTTCGCACCAGAAGCATATGAACTTGATATGTCATCTTAATGAGTGAGATTTTTTTCCTATTTAAATTTCCTAAAAAATTCGAAGTGCATGTAAGCCGTAATGTTTTGATGCTAACATTCCTTTGCTATTTGATGACAGATTGGTGCAATTCTATAAACAGTGTACCATGTAACATCTCCAGTGTTAAAATTAACATTTTTCTGATCATCTGCCATACAGAGAATGCATTGATGATGACTCAATAAATACACCTCATCATGTTACAGTATTTTCATTTCCTTAACCGTAAGCTTTACAATTTGCACATTTGTCTCACTTGAATGTAAAGAACAAATATATAAAATGCCAATGTCCTAGCTCAAGGGTAACATGGAAATGAGTTGTTCCAGCTAGTGACCTGTTGGTTATATGTGTCTCATTTCATGTCTTGTCTTGCTAGCTTTGTATTAATATGTGTATAAATTATGTATAATGTAAATGTATTCATAGTTATTCCTTGAGGATAACAAAACAATTACTGGCATTGATATTTCTGACATATATGCCCTGGAAATGTGGAAAGTTCTGTTTCATGCTGCAACACTGGAAGTATTCTCAAAAATTGCAGCCAGCAAAAATGTCTTTTGATGTGTTTTCCTCTATAAAGAATGAATATGTGGAGATCTATGTTTCCCTCAAAGCATATTCCACAGTCAAAATACCAAGTTCATATGTAAACCAGTATTTCAATTTTCTAACTTGGTTTTAGGGGTTCAGTCACTTGTCTGTCCTATCCACTAGTAGCAGTGATTCATCAAAGCAAACTGTCTTTGCTTGAATCCATGCAACGTTGATTTTATTTTGCATCCACCCTATAAGAGTCCATTTCTCTGCCACAAAGGATGACAAATGGGAGATAAAATATTAGATATAAAGGTATGATTTTCTCAATACCCATCAGCGCTATAGTTTTCAAGAAATATTAAGTGATATATTAGAAGAACTCTTGGGGTGAGAGTTGGGATCACAGTGTGGCACAAGAAGCCCATGTAAGGTTGTTCTAACACATATTCACTCATCTTTTCTCCAGCTTCATCACAATTCCAGACACAACAAAACTGCCACCTCAAGCCTGTTTTGTTGTGCACAATTTTGGTCACCACAATATAAGAAAGATATTAGAGAACATCCAAAAGAGGGCAGTGAAGGTGGTGAAGGACCTTGAGAAGAAGCTGTATGAGGAGTGGCTGAGGTCACTTGGTCTGTTCAGCCTGGAAGAAGAGGAGGCTGAGGGGAGACCTCTCCATGGTTAAAACTTCCTCATGAGGGGAATCTGATCTCTCAGTGACAGGACCTGAGGGAATGGCCTGAAATTGTGACAGGGAGGTTTAGGCTGGATATTAGAAAAAGGTCTTTCACCCACAGGATGGCTGAGGACTAGAACAGATTCCCCAGGGAAGCGTTCACAGCACCACGGCTGAGAGACTTCAAGAAGCATTTAGAAAATGCTCTCAGGCATGTGGTGTGACTCTTGGAATTGTATTGTGCAGGTGCAGTAGTTGGACTTGGTGATCCTTGTGGGTCCTTCTAGCTCAGCATCTTCTGTGATTCTGTACTGAGTACACCCTTGGAAGGCAAGGCAAAACAAACCCACATGAACTTCTCCCATGGGACTTAGAACCAGCACAGTTCTGAAATGATGTTTTAGCTGAGTTTTGGTGCTCCAAAATAAAAGTTCTGAAGTGTTGCCATTTCTTTTGGGTAAATTTCATATGTTATACTACCTTTTCCTACAAACAAAAACCCCGTTTTATTTATTTCCATTAGTTTAGCTTTATTATGGAAAATATTCTATTTAATAAATATACTGATTATAAAGAATTAAGATGAGATTAAATTTTATCAAGCTAAACTACCCCTAAAAAAAATAAGAAATAGTACTTAATCATTTAAGCTGAAGCCTTTACATTACTACATTTATGACTGAAATTCAAGTGTGACATATTGAGAGAAAATTTGGATTTCTACATCTTATCTGATACATCAGGAGACATCATAATCTGAATCTTAGGTGTGAAAATATGAAACTTCAGAAAAACCAAAAATCCCTCACAAAACATTAGAGGGGATCTTAGATGTCTATTTTACATTATAGCTACTTTTATTTGTTTGAGTTTTTCACTAAAAGAAAATGCTATTCATATGCACTTTGTTACCACTGTGAAACACATACCAGGGTTTGCAAATGCTTATAGTTTTCCTCCTAGATCTAAGGACTGATGAGAACTTTTCCCAGGCTTTCTTGGCAAATGCTTACTTGGGCCCCAGTGTCAAGGGGTAGATTGACAGCCAGAGAGCTGAGGCCAGTAAGCTGTGAAATTCTCAGAGCCCCTCGATTTCATTTTGATTGCAAAAGATCTGTCCTCATGCCTGCTGCAGCACAAACTGGATCAGTGCACATGCTGTTTCTCACCATTTCTTGTGTAAATATAAACTACTTAGTCCATTCAAAGATGCTTTGTAGAGTCATGAAAACCTCCCTATTCTGTATCTAGACAGGGCATAAATTTCAAATTTCAAGATTTTTTGACTCTAATTTATTTGCCATTTGACTAATTTTTGTTTTCTGGGACAAAGTCAGCTAGGTGACTTTGCAAGTTGCTATAAATTGCTTAGTTTCTAATGTTATTTTTATTGTTTTGCATACTCTCTTCAATATTGGTGGGGAAAAAAAATGAAAACACCAGGTTGTAAATCTATTCGTGCCTTTCTTTCTTTCTTGCCAGATACTCTAATGGAAGCCACAATTCTTCAGATACTGATATTAAACTGGGATATACTAAAAAACAGTACATAATATTATAGATAAAAGATATTTTTATATATTTATACATATATTTATATATATTTATTATATATTATATATGCTATTATATACAATATAATTGTATATAATATATATTAAATATTTCTTATATATTTTATATGTGAAAATATATCTATGTTTTTTATAAATAAAATAGATAATAGTTTCTCCTTTTGAATTTTGCCATTGGTCTAGCTTATTCATATTTTGTATGGTTTTATTCTAAATTTCCCTTTCCTTCTGTGAGTCACAGATGGTCTACCATTGACAGTAGTGCTTCTGTAAAACACTGCAGCTCAGCAGATCTATTCCTGGCACAGGCGGTGTCAAAGCATTCTTCCTAATAGGCCAAGTTTTATTTTAATTCCGTCATCATATATTTCCAAGTGATTTACTCTTTGGGTTGGATGTCCATCAAGCACAGTTTAATTGTGTAGAGCCTGATTAGCAAGAGAGGTTAGCAAATATGATACTGATCTACAAGAAGGGCTGGGTGGATAATTTTGGAGACAACAGATCTGTCAGTTTGATGTCGCCTCTGAGGAAGGAACAGATCAACTTGAGTGCCCTTACATGGCACATGCAGAACCACCAGAGGATCAGGCCCAGGCCACATGGATTCATGAAATACAGGTCCTGCTTAACCAACCTGATCTGCTTATATGGCAAGGTGTTAGTTGGTTGCTGAATGAGGGAAAGTCTGTGGAAGTGTCCACCTGGACAGTAGTAAAGGCTTTGGCAGTTGCCCACAGCATTTTTCTGAAGAAGTTGGATGTTCATGGCTTGGATGTCTACACTGTTCACTGGGTAAAAAACTGCCTGGATGGGTGGGCCCAGAGTTGGTGAATGGTGTTACATCCAGCTGGTGGCCAGTCACTAGTGGGGTTCCTCAGGGCTCGGTGTTGGAGCCAGTTGTGTTTAATATCTTTATTGATCATCTGGATGAGGGGATCAAGTGCACCCTTACTGAGTTTGCAGATGGCAGTAAGCTGGTTGGGAGTGTTAACTTCCTGAAGGGTAGGAAGAGTCAGCAGAGGGATCTGGACAGGCAGGCTCTGTAGGCTATGGATCCAGCCTTAGGAAGTTCAATAAGGCAAGATACCTTAGGTTTGCTCAGGTGCTTTTGGAGTGATGGCTGCTATGGTAATACTCAGTAACAGCCCAGTCCTCCCACATGGGCCAGCTTTTTGGACAGAATAGCAAGGTGTCTGTCAGCCAGAATCTATATTTGCTTTGCCTTTTTGTAAAGGTACGCTTTACAAATGAAATACCCTTCTCTGAGAAGAGTTTAATCTGGTTTAGGAATGTACTTACTCCTTTGAGGGTGGGTTTGTTGCCATTAAAATTTAATTATGGCCTTAATCCCTCACTGTCAGATGACATGCTCTCACTCAAATCCTTTATGGTTTTATTTTACAAACTATATCTGCAGACTTGCAGTTGTCCTTATTTAGAAAAGTAAAAAATGAGTTTAGAGAAAAGGAAAGTGCCCTTTTTTTTTTGTATTTCTAAGAAGCGATTAAAAAGTCTAGAACAGAAAAAAAGCTTCATCCAGTAGAGTGGTGAAGTGCCTACTCTGCTTTGGGCTTCACATCAGTGCTGCTAATGACAGCAAAACTGATTGATCTTTCCAAGCATGCATACTTGGAAATATATATTGAAATATGTCTCATTTTGGTGTAATCCACTAGAAAAGTCAGTCATGCAAGAACAATTTCTGTCCAGAAAATCAGTAGACAGAGCAGACCAGTGGACAAGCTTTTAAAATTCTTTAATTAATTCTTTTCTTATTTAAATCATTATATTTCATGGAATTACCACCTCACTTGTATTCCCAGAAAGAGTGATGTTTATTGCTGCCCTCAATCTCTGTGAAGAAAAATAATCCTGTTTTAAATCAAACACTTGTTTATATGATCTAATAGAAAACACCAGGCTCTATATCAAATTCAAATGGAAAACAGATGTATTAAATTGACAGTAAGAATAAATTTGTCACAGCTATAAATGCTTATTGAGATATATGTTTATATACATATGTGTGTGAACATATATAATTCCCTCTTTTTTGAGCCTTGGTGGAAAAGACAGGAAAAGAACATTCCTTTAGAGAGCATCACCAAAGGGATGCAGTGTAATTGATTCAGATTTAAAATGATCTGTTAAGAGACTATGGAAACAGAAACTAGGCACATATGGAGTTTAAATTTAAGAGTTTGAAGATTTAATTTCAGAGTTGGAGAGTTTTAATTTTTTTAAGTATTCCAAAATGTGTTTTGCAAAATTTTTCAACTTAAAAAGAATGTGGTAATCCCAGTGTGTTTGTGGAAAAATGTTGCATTGAACTGAGTCATTCCAAGTCATTCCATTTTGGGAAAGAAGCACCTCACAAGGCTTCATAGATTGCTGTCAGCCATTTTTTATTTTAGGTTACCCAAAACTTGTGATGGATGGACTTGTAAGTCTTCATTTCCACACTCACCTTACCTTCATGAACACTCTTAAAGACAGATCTCAAAAGCTCTGCACACATCTAAATGTAACTGTCAAATGAATCCAGTCCTGAAGCACAGATATGGCCCTTCTTGTCTTGTGTCAGGTTCCAGCTCAGTCTTTCAGTATCAGAAGGTTTAATTTCACTGTACATTACCTGTGCAATGCAATTTGATCACCTTTATAAAAGCTGGCGCATGCTATACGTTTCTTCCACTCCTCCAAAAATTTAAACAGCTTCTCTTTGACTTGCCATGCCTGGATTTTTTTCTGTTAACTTTCAGAGAACATATGACATTATGTAGCATGTTGACTAATGGTTTTAAAACTTTTAAATGTTTAATCCAACATATATATATACATACAGCTCAGATGACAGAGGGTGTGTGAATGGTGCCTCTAATGCCAGAGCCCCCACGACAGAGGGCAGCAGGAATCCTGGAACAGGTGAAGTTTCCTGATGTGGGAATTTTCACTAGGGGAGCTACCCAGCAGCATCTGAGCCTTAGAGGTGCTTCTGCACCCATCTTTACTCAGCCATAAATCCAGCTAGTTCTGCTGCAGTGTCAATAAAGATTCAGCTATTGATTTTTCACCCACTGCCACACATACGGATTTATAGAGCAACATCTGTTGGTCATGGGTGGTCATCTGTTATATGTATCATCAAAACCACGTTTCCCAGATGCTGATTTTCATCATCTAGTCTTTTTCTGGATCATTATGAGCTGCAATACATGCTCTCTAGGTTAAGAAACCTAGAATTATGTTCTAAATTTCATGTCCTTTTTAATGTTTAAAATTTTGGGAGGCAGGCGATTATGCATAATGTAAGTGAGCATTGATGTAAGTATCAGTAGTGGTTTGCAAAATGCATTTTGGAGAGTATGGTTCACTCTAAGATTATTGATTATATACCTAGACAATGTTAATATTTTAGTGGTACATGAAGAGTGATTGTGCAGTGGCAGTTCTGTAATCGGTTCTAAAACATCTGAATTTCCATCTTTTTAGGGGACAATTGCCTTTTTAGAAATGCATCTGCATATCATGTGCTTATCATGGGTCTGTGCATACTGGAATAACCAAGGAGAATTGTAGAAATTTTAGAATACTGTCTTCTTAACTACATATGGAGCACAATTCTTTTTCCTGAGGATGACCTAGTGGAAAAGTAGTGACACACTCCCTTGAATTGGAAAATAACAGAGGCGCCCCTGCACGAACAGACCTGTCAGCAGCTTCCTGGTTTGTCCAGGCTTTTTGTTGCCTGTTTCCTGATGGATCTCAGCTCACATGCTAAGTAGGCACTTCGAAGAAACCTTGAACATTCTGGTTGCATGTTCAGTACATATTGGGTCTGAAATCTGAATCATTAGTCCTAAATTCAAATGCTGCATACTGCTCTTGTAATGTATCTTTCATAAGGAAATGAAGACATGTAAAATGGTGTGCCCAAGGATGCAGACAGGGTCATGAAGGAAGTGCAGGAGACTGATTCCTGACCACTCATGTTAAAACACAAGTAGCAGACAATGAATTACAAACACATGAGCCACTGCGCAGTATCCTTTTAGATTGATATTTAAAATAATAATGCAAAAGAAAAATTCCAGACATCTTTCCTGTCTGCCGATTATACTCCCTCTCTTCCTCTAAATCCCTAGCACTCTCTTGTTGATTTTATTTCAGCATATACTATCTATTTCTCTAACCTGATCTTCTGATCTTCTTTCTTGATTAGCTTTATTTCATCTACACTAACTTCAGCATACTACATCCTGTTGTAGTTTTCTCACTGCTTTCCTTCATGATCCCAGTTATGCTGGGATGTCAGTGACTGCTTGGCATATTTAAAAATTTTACATTTGAGGAACAGGCAAATAAGGAGTGGGGAGGGGAGGTGAGACCATCACAGCACTAGCCTGCCAGAGTTTAAGAAACATGTGGACAATACTCTAAGGTACGTGGTGTGATTCTTGAGTTTTTTCTGTGTTGGGCCAGGCGCTGAACTTTGAGGATCCTTGAGGGTCTCTTCCAACTCCCAATATTCCAAGATTCTATTATTCTAATACTAGGAACTTGAATATCTTACAACAATTCTTATTGTATAACATTATAAACCAGCTAACAGATTATTGTCACCTTGGACTTTGTTTCCCTGCCTCCTTGATCTACACCATTCTGTTATCTTTAATTGAGATTAGCCCTTTATATTTGTTCCAGGTTTGGGCTCCCAGGGCGTTTAATAATAATTAATAAATAACAGTAATCACTCATAACTAATGCTAATTAAGCATAGTAGTGATGTCACAACTACATGCAGATAGGTCAGGAACAGAGAGTTTGTGAATTTCTCTTGATTTTTAGCCTGGCTCTTATCCCCAGTTGGAAGCAGGCAGAAGAAGACACTCTCAACATGAATCCAGATGTGCACAGACAGAACATCTGTTTCAAGTATGCATAACATGCATGACCTTATTTAAGGGCAGTTGACCACTCAAACTCTCTGTCTGTGACTTATGTTTTATTAGTTCTCCTTCTATAGATTTTGTGGCAGGCAAGCCTCTTCAAAGAAAAGGATTTTTACATAGAAGGGAAATCATCCACAGAAAACAAAAAGCATGAAAGTGAGGGAGGTCCTTCCATGGCTGAACCAATAAAAGCCAGCATGACTTAGAGTTGATACTTCTTTTTAAGAGTGTCTCTTATGATGTGTCAGTCCTAGTCTGTGTTGTACTTAAGCCTAAAGACACCTTTTGAAAAATTTAATGGAATATAAGGGAAATTCTGTCAGTCAGAAGCTCAACTATATTGTCTCTATAGACAAAGTTATTATTTAAAAACAGTAGCATTAAACAGACTGGGTGGAATTTGATAACCAAGGTCAATAATAATTTTCTGAAGTTATTTATCTGGAAACCATTGATCCCATTATACTATTGGTGCAAAAATCACTGAATTATTTTTATTAATGGCATCATTTGTATAAAGTTTAGCTGGCTTATTGATGTTCAACTCCTACACTGTCATAAAGTCACTGCCCTTCCCCTCATATCAACAATTCTGTTATCAGAGCATACCTTTCTCTTAATAAGGCCAGTTGCACTATTTGCTGTAGTTGTTATTTTAATTTTTATTACTCCTTTATCCGTTACACTGGAAAACAGAGGCATAGTGCTACTCAGGAGGGGAGATTCTGTGTGAGTCATGTTGATACAAAGGTGCACACACAGCAGGTGCAGAGGACTTGTTATCCTTCTTGGCTGTGCCATAATATTAAAAAAAAAGAAGAAAAACAAACCAAAAACAAAGCAAAAAAACCCCACCCATCAAATAAGTAAGTCTAGGTTTAAAAATTTGCTAAAGCAGTGGATTTAGTTATAATATGTAGTGTTTTAATTTCAAGAAATCCATAAATGTTGCCAGTATAGTCAAATTTTTTTCCACCTGCTAACATGTTATAGAAAAAAAATTTGAAGGTCATCTTTCAAGAAAGGACACAGATACTGCTAATTATTGGGCCAGCTCATGAATTTGATGATGCATGAACACAGAACTTTGAAATATTGACAGGATATTATAGCTTAATTTCTGTTTATATCATTAAATTCAAAACATGGGAAAACTCTGTGAGGGGGAAAAAATAAAAATGAATTTGTGTTTCTCTTGTCATGTATTTAACATGTTGACACTAAATGAGGTAGTTCTAAATTACTATGTGAACTGAATTTGTAGTTATATAGTTGTATTTTAGCTATTGTCTGTATCTCTTGGGTATATTTTAAGTTTGGTTTTCAACAAGGTGAAAATTGCAGAAAACATTTGCTCCAACTCAGATTTGTACTTAATACTTTTGATTTTTGCCTATATCATTTTATTCATCAGACTTCAGTAAAACATAGTATTCATACAATTAGTATGCTGCAGAGTACAAGAGAATGTCTTTTAAAGATCACAGGTGATTCATGTTCTGCTTCTCAAAGACAAGTTGAATGAGAGAGACAAAAGATTAATCCTAGTGTTTCCATTGTTAAACCTCACTTCTCAGATTATGCTACTTTAGCAATAGAGTACTCAGCACTGTCTATTCATATCCAAAAATTGCATTAACTCATGTTGTAGCAAATAAACAGGAGTTGAAAATTAAATCCTCTAGGATCTTTTGTTGTTTTGAAATCTGAAAGGCTCAATAATCCTTTAAACCTGTAAACACTAACAAAGAGACCATTGTCACTAAATCAAATTTGTCATTGTGGAAACAGCGTGCTGCAGAGTTCCTCATGGATAAGAGCTGCTATTTAGTGAACCAGCATTACCTCTGGTGCAGCTACAGTACCTAGTACTCCCATCAGTGATAAATTTAGCTTTTATCTTGAAAATTATTAAATGTTCGTGAAACTGTGAGTTGAACACCTCCCAGCTCCTTGCTCCAATAGTTTTTCTTTATCATTTCTGTAGACTGTTGCTTTGTTTAACATTTAAGGTTATGTTAGGTCAATGCTTAATACAATAGCGTATTTGGCAAGAGTAGATGAGGATTAATTAGTAATGTTTGCAGAAGACTTTGAAAATATGAAGTGCTATAGGGACATAAATGAATGTCTTCTTTTCTCTGGTCTATGAATAGGTGGTGCCTGCCAAATGCTATTCTCATGCTTGAAAAGCATTAACTTTTTAAGGAATAAGTAAATTCATAAGTAAATTCTGAGTTTTAAAGTTAAGAGCTTTTAATCAGTGATTCAAAACTTTTCTGAGGCTATTTTTAATTGGCTTCCAAAATATTCAGATAAGTAGTTGGTTCACAGCAAGCTACACATGTGAAATTCATAAAGGGGCTCAAACAGCCAGTGGAAATGTGGTAAGGAGTCCTGAAATAAAGATCTGTGAATCCACTGGATATATTTATAACAGGGAGTTTGGCATTTGTCAGAGGACATACAGGTCTTCAGAAGTACCAGATTATTTATGAAGCAGATATCATACAATTTATGAGTTTTCTCACAGTGACTTGCAAATGTTGCATCTTCCCTGAAGAGGAGGCTTCCTGCTGTTCCTTCCTCCATATGAGGCTTCTTGTGAGCTATAACCAGCTGAGGTGCTGGTAAGGTAGGGGTAGGTGGCAGAATTGATATCCAAGGGAACTACAGAAAAGGCTTCAAAACATCATCACTAGTACTTTAAGTGAACTAGACTTGCACTGCTGTTTCAAGGTGAAAGGTCATTGTGCCCAACTCTCTCTCTTGGAAACTTTTGATCCCCCACGCTTTCACCTTTTCCAAAATTTAGAATGTACATTGATATTTTCAGCAGTATTTCTCTGTACAAGATAGTAAGTTTTCAAATCTAAACACTCCTAAAAAAAGCAAATGATGGATTGCTCAGTGGACGTTTTCCCATCTTTTCACTCTAGCTTCAATAATTCTGGCTTGTATTTCTTGGAGATGAGATATGAGACTTCAAATGATGACAGCAACAGACAAAAATTTAGAGGCAGAGCAATTCCTTCAAACAGATGTTTCCCAGACCAACTGATAACACTTCAACTTTCAAGCGACACCTCTTCTTAAAATCTCTCTAATTATGAGAAAAAGGGATACAATGTCATACAGTGTCAGGTGTGAAGTAAAGCTTGATTCATCTTTAGAATTTGATTATTTCTCATTTACAACCTGTGTTTAAACAATTAGTATTTTTTCCAACCCCCTCTATTTTGACAAAATGCATGATTGTCTCATATGTCTTCTCTGTTTTCTTTTTTGTTTACTAACCCAAACATTTCCTTGCAATTTTGGATTTTCCTTCCTAGCATATTTTGACATCTTACTATTTCCTGCATTCTTTAGAAGAAAATATACCCTATTTTTGGGCTAAGGCACCATTAAAATTTGCAGCCTAGGTTATAGTATGAATGGATTAGGTATTTTTTTATTTTTAAGATTTTATTTTTTTTTTAAAAGCACAGAACAGTTTTAAGGTGAAAGAAATGTAGGGCACTTCACCCTCCTGATATTTCACAGATTAAAAAAAGGCCAAACACCAATGGTGGGAAAGCATAACTTTAAACCTCTTATATATTTCTCAGAATAAGGAACTCTGATCTTACCTATATATCTAATATCTTGTTGCTGTATGCAACACATACCCTGTTAGTGGTAAAAGAGCTAATTTGATGTTTCTTTCTTATTTCATTCTAAAGAAATCTCCAGTAATTTGTTGTACATTTTTGTACTCTGTTGTATTTTTCATTTCTCCTCACCCATAATGCAAATTCTTTTTGACCCACAAGTTGTTTTTATTCCTCTAAGCTCAATGATGGAAATATTGATAACTGTGAGGACCAAGGATTAAAGTCCAGTGGGGTGAATCTCTTTCCATGAGCATTAAAAAATTAAAGCTTTTTCTATAAGGGCAGTGGCTCAGAAGTTCCACTGTTCCCTGAAAACTGAAAAACATTCACTTCTTAATAATATTGCATTAGCTTAGAAAAGGTTAGCAACACAAGGCTAGACCTGATTCTCTATTGTACTGCCTAACTGCCTCCTCCTGTCTTTGAGAAACTGCAAGTGGAGTTTCATCTCTCTGTAAACAACATCCTATTTAAATACTCAGAATACCTAGCCATAATGTAAATTCTCTTTTTTTCAAAATCTTACCCCCACAGTTGCATTAAAAGTTCCACAGTACTATTCCTGATATTTTTTTGGTTGTACCTGGAGTTTCATATATAGAAGCTTGACCTAGATTTGACAGATGTGTGTTCTACTATTAAAAATTTTTGACAGAGGTTTCTACTATTAAAAATTTTTGACAGAGGTTTCTACTATTAAAAATTTTTGACAGAGGTTTCTACAAATATTGATGAGTTACAGAAAGTTGTAAAAATTATTAGATGGACATATTTTTAAGATTTTTCTCTTTTTGAGATCCCTTTGAGCTAGAATCCATGCTGCTTTTGAATGGGAGATTGAATAATGAAATTGATGTCAAACATGAGCATTACTCCTGCTCAACAATGACCTATCCTGGGGGAGCTGGGGAGGGGGGGTGGGGGAGGGGCGATGGAAGAGGGTGAGCAACAAAACCAGAAAGTAGGAGTACTCACAATTCTCAGCTTTCTCACTTTTGTAAACCTGGTATCATTCTCTGTTAAGGACTTAGACACCAATATAATTATTACTGTAAAACTTACCCCACTTCAATCTTTCATGTAGTTTGTGGTCTTTTCTGTCCCACGGTTTTAGATGATGATGTACTTTGCTAGGTCAACTGTTTTCTGTATTCAGACTTCCCTGTGTACAAGTGCCTTTTTGCAATTGCTACCTTTAACAGCTGAGCTGTTTGCTTATCTCTGCCTGTGCTTAATGCTAAACCTGTACTTCTGTTGCCTTTAAATCCTATGCTGCAATATATTTATGCTAAACTGATGTAAAGGTGATAAGCTTTCCCAAGCCCACTTGGAGGATAAATGTTGATCTCAGGTTTTCACTGTCACTTTGGTAAAGGCAAATATGATTTTCACAAAACATAACAGGGCAATCTGATTTTCACAATCCTACCACTTCTGTACTTTCCTGTAACCATGTCATAGTCAGTCTATTTCTGCTTTTGTGAGTGTTACTTTGCACAAGAATTTGTTGCTATGTTCAATCTCTGTTCATCTATGTGTTGGCATTTTTTAGGAGATGGTTGTTGATCAAAAAAGACTTCTTTTCCTAATCTCTGGTTCTTTTCTGACAGTTAGGAGGATCAGTGTTTATTATTAGTGATTATTTCCAGAGAGGGGACAACCCTTTCTGAAATTGCTGGAAAATGTCAAGGGGGTCATCTGAGAGTGCATTCACTGTTTGAGCCAAGCAGGAATGTGTTGAGTGGTTTTTGCTGGCTTTTCGTTTAGTTCTTTAAAACTTTTCTTTCATCAAGCTCATCACAACCTGTGAAAAATTAAGTTGTTGCAGAATGGTTAAAAATGGTTATGAGCCTTAATACTAAAGATGTTTATGAAGCTTAGTACTGGAAAAACTGACACTTAAACTGAAATTCCCCCAAGGCCAATGGGAAGCTTTTCCAAATTGTAATCAGTGTTCCTTTCTCATTTTGTATCAGATACAACTGGCCTTTCTGGTCAGCTGCCTTCATTACTGAAGTGACAATCAGTATTTAAGTGAAAAGACATTGAGTAAAGGTGGTTGAGACTGTTTTTTCAGTGGCATTGCCTAAAAATTATTTTTCCCCCCTTTTCATTCCAATTGGTTATTCTTCAGTGGGGGAATGGAACCATGGCAGTATTAAACTTCATAGCCTGTCTGGTGTGGCAAAAGAGTGAAAACATAATATATTTTCTTTCCAAAGCAAAGAGAGAACAGAGGAAGGAAAGCTGTGAACTTGACTAATGCTTTTTCTGCCTACATACTTTGAAAACTGGAAGAGCCAGTGTTTTCTGTGTAGTTTAAGAATTCTGAAGCAGACAAGTGTCTTTTGAGTCTTGTTCAATAAAGAGGAGGCCTTAAAACCTGAGAAACACGGAGTCAGTCAGCTGCAAATGCAGAACTGGCATCTTGTGCCCACCTTTCTGGTGTGCCCAGGAGGTTTCAGGATCCCCCAGTGTAGAAAGAGGTGGCGATTAAAACTGAAAGCCTGAATGAAAGAATGCTGCTGCATGCTGCTTCCTCTTCATAAAGGTCTTTGAATGCATATGTGTGCACATACAGGGCTTGAATTGTCATAGAGACTATAAAGCTAGGAGTGAAGACCACAGATATCCAGGTTGTAGAAATTTGTGTAACTCCATTGGTATTTTTATTCTAATATTTATCTCAATACAGATAATTTCATACTACCTGGGAATTTGATCACAAATCACTGTTACAAAATCCTGACAGGGTCACTTCCATATTTTAAGATGTGTAATAGATTACCTGTACAATATACCTTGTTTACAGAGTGTAAAAAGGGAAGTCTATTCTAGCTTACACTTTGCACTGTCCTGATGAAATTCGTGGGAATACAGGTCTTGTACAAAAATGCCATTTATAGCAAATCCTATTTTACTCTCATTTTGGTTTTGCTTTTTCTCTCTCCAACCAGCAGCGATTTGTCGAAGTGAAAGTCTATGCAGGAGATTCCAGGAACCAATCTGCGTGGCCCTGTTGGAAATCATGGTCAGCACTACTAGCTGTTAATAACGTGATTTGTATCTCAGTGGGGTGTCCTAGGAAGTGGATTAGCATTGCTCTAAACATCATCAGGGATGAAAGCCAGGAAACTCACTGTAGAAGAGAGTGCTGGTAGTTCACTATAAACTCCCATAAAGAGCTTCAGGCAAGACTTTCTCTTAATAAATATACCAATATTGAATCTGAGGGACTCAAAATTAATTTTTTAAGATTGCCAACACATGTTGAAATTCTTCCCCGGGTGTGGCACTGTTGTAACTTCTCTCCAAAGCAACCAAACAGTAATGGGCTGGAGAAAAGCTTTAAATCTGGATTTAATTTCTGGAAAATGAAATAAATATGTCTTTTTGAAAGCCTTCTCCCCTTGCACCAAAGGACAAAGAAGTAAAAGTCTGATTGTTTCTCAATTAGCCTGGAGATTTTCTTGTTTAGAATAAGGAAATGTGCTGTCCTTTATTTAAGGAGCTTCTTCAAAAGAAGAGAAAAATTGTACCAGGGACCTCATGCTTTGAAAAAGCACACATTTTTGACTGTCAGAAATCTCCATACTTCTACATTGCTTTGGCGAGTTTTGGTTCAAGTGCACCAAGGAAGCATCCTCAAATGAGTAATTTCATTTTCCTGCAGTGTTTTGCCTGCTTATTGAGTGCATGCATTACAGTGGCTTCTAGACTATAATTTCAAATTGCATTTTTCATAGAGGAACCACAATTCATGCTCTATTCCATACGGACTTTTGATTTCAGCATAATATTTTTGGGTGGTGAAGCTGCAGGTGAATTACACAAGGTATGTACAAGCTCATAAAGCCATTGTCTTAAATCACAACACCATACATTTTGTATATGCAGCATAGGGAAACTATATTAAGAATGACTTTTAAAAAGTAAAATATTTGTGACTATTTTTCATATATTTCCACCTTAAGATATCCTAGCTAGTCTGGCTACAACAAGGCAGAAAATCCCCACTTTGAAGTCCTAGGTCTTGAGACACTGAAGGAGTTAATAGCAAGTGTTCTGTGTCCATTAAAGAAGCTCACACATTTCCAAAATTTGGTAGCATTTAGGTGTGTATAAATGGAAGCAATTATTGTCAAGCAATAATTAATTTTGTTCCACAGTGAATTGCATAAAGATTGCTTTAAATTTGATGAAAGGTATCTTAAGTAATCTCTGATCTCTTTGCTGATCATCCCCAGCCCTACCTGTCACTGTGGAATGGCAAGCTGTCCCCTTGACAGAAATCCTATGAAAGGACATCTGTGCTGTGTGACAATGTCATATGGAAGGATTACTGGTTTAATAGAGTTGAGTTTTTTCCTTGCTCAAACAGATGCATCTGTCAGTCAGACTAAAAAAAAAAAAAGAGCCATGTTTTATGGCAATAATTTTCACTTTGAAATTTCCATGCAAATACAGCAATAAAAAGAACAAAAAATTATAAACAATTTCTGCCAAAAATATGGTACATGTAGCTGTTGAAAACCAAACAGAAATAACTTGGAGTATCACATGCATGATATTAACCAAATATGACAAGGAAACACTAGTACAACAGATATATTCTAGGCTGTGTCTTGGACAGCTTCTAAGCGCAGCTTGAAAAGCTGTGTTTAAAAGATCACTTTCCAATATGGCATCTCCCTGTTTTTTCCAAGCTTTTTTTTTTCCCCTTTTACTTTTCCTGATTTCCCTTTCCTGATTTCCAAACCTACCCTGTCTTTGGATCCTTCTTCTTTATATATATATATGTGTGTGTGTGTGTGTGTGTGTGTGTGTATTTACATATGTGTATGTATGCACATTTTATTTTTAATGAACAGAAGAGAAAAAAAACTTTTGCCACTAAAGAATTGTGTGACTTCTGAAGGTTTGTCTATGCTAAATATTTCATTTTGATAGTTACAATATCATATGTCCACAGGAGAAGATATGATGACTGTCTCATGCATATGAAGACCTTGTGTGTGGTAAAAGCCTGGTTTGTAGCCAGGTCTTTTGCTCAACTGAACTTAATATCAAGACCATAATATCAAGGAGCTGGATCCTTAGAAACATTCATATAAACATAGTGATATAGGAAAACAGATGCCTCAGCATCTACTGCAGCTGAGAATGTTCTCTTTTTTTTTCTTTTTTTTTTTTTTTTCAGGAGAATGAAAAAGTTTCCATGGTTTTAAGATAGGTATTTTTTTGGTGAAGTATATCAAAGTTTGCCTCCAATAATCTGTAGCTGTTATTTATATCTGCCAAGGAGAGCTATAAGTTCAGCCTTGACATGGTTTCAATAGTGTGAACCTCCAGATCTGCTCTAATCCCAAGATTAGATACTGAAGTGCTGCTTCAATTGTGCAGTATTATCACGTACTATCACTTGGCCCTATTTCAAACTGTAGTTTTATTGACAATACTTTCAAAGCTGTTGCTAAGTTGTGAGCACTCTGCTTTATCTAATGCTGCTTTTACAACTCCAGCTAGGTATACTTTCTTGCAGGAAGCACTATGCTAATAATAATCACCAGACAAAATGATGATCTGTATATAACCTTTTTTCATACTGGAAGCTGTTATATTCTCAGAGCTTATTGCATCCTTAACAATTTAGACTGATTTTTCCTTACACACTCTTGGTATTGTCACTTCTACCTCAACAGGTCTTCAAAGCAATCTTAAAAAGCTCTGTATTTGTATCACAGAAATGATCTAAATTTAAATCATGTTGTTGAGTAGCTGTTCTTTTTTTCCCAAATATTATGATTCATTACTACCTTCAGTAACAGAACTTCTCCACAGTGTTCTTAAATGGGTCTGTTTCAATTCCTGGGAATTGTGTAAGGATTGCATGCAAAATACAGATGAATAAAATAGCAGATGCATTCATTAAACAAGACAGATCGTAGAGCAAACTCATATTATAATGTGCCTCCTGTCAAAAATGAAGGGGACACATTAATAATTCCTGTGCCATCTCTAGAGCAGAAAACTGCAAGTGGTTGTATCCTTTGGGATGCAAAGGGACTAAAATGGATTTTGAGAACCTGCCTGGAAGAGACACTGTAAGAAAGCAACTGCCCATCCTAATGTCCTGTGTGAATGGCTGCCAAAACAGCTGCTGACAAAGCTGTGTTTATTTTGGGAAGGTCTGTGAGCTGTTGCACTGCCAATGTGCTGAGTAGGTTACAGGGAAAAGCAGTGCTGCTCGGTGTGGGGGATATGACACAGATGATCACTTCAAAAGAGAAATGTGGTCGCACAACCATTCCTTTGAAGCCTTGGTGGCAGCTCCGTTTCTTTCTGTGTCACACACCTACATGGTTAACCTGGAGGAGGTCAGTAGTCACCTCTGCTGCTGCTCACTTGTCTTCTTTTTTTCCTTTCTTCTCTATCTGCTCTACCAGGTTTCAGGGTAGGGACCACTACCTGAGTTTCATTTTTAGAGACTGTAATACAATTGGTTCTGTGCTTTGCACACATACTGTGAATTAACGGCATAAAAATAGAGTTGAATACTGGGAAATCTTGAACCATCACTGCTGTTCTTATAATTCATCAGTAGGATGGAATACTGCTCTTAGACTTCATTCTGCATGCTGAGGTCTGCACAGATGTATGGTTTGACAACAACAAAAGATTTAACTGAAATGAAGAGTACTGATGCCACATCTTCCAATGTCAAAGGCTTCAGTCTGGTGTCTTCAGCAGCTTAGAAAAGTAAATACTGATTCAGAAAAATTATATTTGCACTTGAACCTCACCCATGTTTTTAAATGCCAGAAGTCTTAAACCATACAGAGTTAAGTAGCATTATTGGGCCTTTGCTCCACTCAGAGTCAATTTTCATAATGTGATATTCTTTTATTATAAGCTTTATTCTTTATTATAAGCTTATGAATAGATGCTTAGGAACTCAAATTTTAAAATCATTACGCTTTCATGCTAGGTTAGCACTCATTGATCATACGTTGTATTGTTCTATGAGACTTTAAGGAGTTTTTTGACTTAAGCATAATAGCTGGAAGTATTTCTTTTTAGTAATATCTTAAACTCTCAGAAGCAACTCAGAAGTCTGCTATGTTCCTAAATTTATCATCATAAATCTATCTTCTATTATCATCATTCTCCTACTTTTTGAGAACATTGTCAATAGGCATAACTTAATATGATACACACTGGATTGGTTGGTACACTCAATGCAAAACCAGTTTTACTTACCTGATATCCTTTTCCTTGTGAATAATTGAATTTATCATGTATCTTAGGGAATCTTGCTGTATCCTTGAGTTTGCAATCCCATTGCTATGTTCCTGCATCACAAAAATAATTTAGTTCACTATCCTGTAAAAGCTTTTCAGAGTAATTGATTCTATTCAGAGTCTATTCTATATGTTCTATGAAGTTTCTTTAAAGCAAAGTAATGCAAAAAGAGTATTTAAAATTACATCACTTATCAACAAACAATATTCCTTTTCATTTTCAGCTTATATAATATAAATTCTGTAAACATTTGTTTATGCCTTTACACTCAAATAAATGTAGTAGAGTCTTGAGCAGCCTGTTTTTATACATATCAAAGCACCCTTTCTCTTATGGGATACAGGGATCATAGCCAATAACACAGCTTTGATTCATTTTGTCTCATGGTTAGGGCATACAGTTCTATTGCCTTACTCCCATACTGAGATAAAAATGTTTTGTATGAAGAATGAGGATTTTTCTCTGAAAATAAAGCCTGAATTTCATGAGGCATATAGATGCCTTTGGATCTGAGAGTTAGCCATCTATGAGGTATATATTGAGATTTATATATATATATTTATATCTTTGGTTTTAAGTGAGCCTGTGCATGTTTTTTCTTTATGCATGTGTTTTTTTCTTTATGCCTGTGGCATGTGTTTAATTATAACCTTCAAATATAGGGTTTTTCTCCTTACTTACATTGTGCTGTGCTTTAACCAGGCTTTCTATGGACTGTTCAAGATTACCAGCGATTATACTTATCTGGTTTCAAGTTGATTCAGTTTACAGGTTTGAATTTACAGGACTTGACTGTCTAAGGATGCTATGCCATGTGAAACAAGTCACTGGATTTTGTTAGTTTTTGGAAGGATAACAGAAGATAAGTGTATAACTTATACATGTGGTGCAGGGACCTCAGGTTCAAAAACTTTTGCAGAACCCTACCTGGCAGACAAAAATACTCCTGACAACCCAGGCCATTTGATAGAGGTAGAGGTGCAACCTTATATCATTCCATTGTGGACTTTGACACTGAAAAGCAGTGTTTGATGAGAAAACACTATTTTGTCTGTGTTCTGTAGAATGCTTCTGCTGTAATCTGATTTGGGGCTGAAAAGACTGCAAACAAAAAGAGTATTTTCACAGACAGAGCAGATGAGCTATGGCTGCCCAGGAAATGACCTGTGCATAACCTGAATGGCCTGTATGATCATAGTGACAGCTATAGATGGCTGCAGTTACCTCAGAAAAGTTTATAAGTCTATCTCTACTTTCCTGTAGTGTGACATGCATCTACAGGCTAGATCTCTTGTGATTCCAGTAAGTTATACTGCGAAGGTGTAATGGTACTAGGACTTAGAGCAAAATTATTTTGGAATAAATTCGATTAAAACATGTGTTTATACCAAACCCCCTTCTTTTTTTCCTGAGCTCTCCTGTTATAATTAATGGGATTGGTGGGATCTTGTTGTTGCTGCAAGAACTCACAATACACTGTCTGTTTGAATGTGTCAGTTTAAACTCTGGTAGGTGTAAAAGTGTTATGGAGGGAGCAGAAGAGCTGAGAACTTATGAGAAATTTTCTCAAATACTGAAGTCTGTTAAGAGTTAATAAAGGTAACACTGCTAGCTGAGTAAAATAATAAAGTTGAAGAGTCTTACAGCAAAAATTACTGTTTCTACATCAAATGAAAAAAAAGGACTTTGCATCAGTTTTCCAAGTGGAAAACAAGAACTCTGAGCCCTGTACTGGTATGATGAAAAGGTTTGTCAAGGAGAAGCTTTTTGCTACAGAGGAAAAAGGCAGGAATGAAATCAGACTTGCATGTTTTCCTGAGAGACCTGGGGAAGTGGCCTGAAGTGGGGATTATGAGCCAAAGCTGAGAGAGATAAGGAAAGGATGAAAGAGCGTGTGTATGTGTGTGCATGTAGCACAGAGGATTGGAAAGAGAACTGAACACAATTTTCCTGCTCACAGTCCTTGGCTAGAACTTACAAGCAGGTAGAAAGTCTCATTTTGAGAAAACCTGGTACAGAGGTGCTAGCAGAATAAAACAAGTTGCTATGTCTAAAGGGAACAAGCAATTGCTGAAGTAAATCTCTCCAGTTTATCAGTTAGAGTCACTGAAAAATAAGAAGTTTTATAGCTGGATATAGTGCAAAGGACTTAATGTAGGGCACATATCACTGAATTTCATAAAGTAACATAGGTATGAAAAGCACTCTGTGTAATAATGACTCATTAATGAAAGGCCTTTGGCTTAAGAATCATATTTTGAGAAGGAATGCTGGAAATTTCTAGTTACACCCTGAAACAATAGAAATAACTGCAACATGAGGTACTGAGAAGGGAAGTTATGAGCTTCAGCATAATTCTACTGAAACTCTAACAAGAATGTTTAGATGTTTGTTACCTATAGTTCCTCTAAAAATATATGAACTTCATGTTACAGTTATATCTTTGGAATCCAACTATGACTTTAAATGGAATTTCTTCTTCACAGATAAAATTATATAATGTTACCTCTTCTGTTTTACTTTTCAGTCTCTGTGAGGCTACATGGCTTTTTAGACTTTGGTCTGTAATTTCCGTTCAGAAATTACAAATTGATTTAGAGACTCCAATATCCATCTGTAGATTTTTAAGTGTTTACTAGCTGAAGTCTGAGTGCTGTAACACAATAAGTAACCTACTTACCCTTTAAGTTTATTGCTTCAAGAAATGGCTAGTGCTCCAGTTTGTGGGATGTTGCATAACACGAGACTCCCCATGTATGATTTACAGCATTGACATCACAGTCTGTGCTGGTTAATGTCAGTCCTGGACTGCTGCTTTACATCAGCAACTATCAAGCTTATTCCTTATCAATAAATAAGAACCGCCTAATAGTTTAATTTAGCTTTTTTGAAAAATGTTGTACTTTTTTTTTTTATTTTGAACTATAGTTATTAATATGGTTATTTATTATATTAATCAGAGAAGAAAGAAAAACAAAGGAAGTGACTCCATTTTCATGGTGTTTATTGTCATTGGCAAGATCTCTTGTGGGGCCTTTCTGCCCCCACATACCTTCAACTGAGGCTGAATTCATTCCACACAGATGTGAGGACTCATTGATGGTGGCTTGTATTTTTCCAGTTCATGAAGTTATCCTGTGTCCATCTGACCTTCTGCACAAGTTAAAGCAGTTATTGAAGCCTTGCAAAGTCAGGGTTTGGGGTGAAAGATGGTCCATTTTCTTCCCATCTTAGAAAGTTCTTCTTGCAGCCAACTTTGTACCTGCAAACATGCCCTGGTTTCTTTGGAGGCAAGCAGGGGTAAGACTTCCTTGTGGCCAGATGCTGGGTTAGCACATCATCAATTCAGCTTCAGTTCATGACAAACAGAGGTGCAAGATGAGCTGTGTTGGAAGGAGCCCCTCTTAGTCCAGCCATGGCAGTGACTGTGGGGTGGCATCCTGACGTCTGGTTATCTGCTCATGTGCTTGCAGGATCTTCCTGGTGTTGTGCATGTTCCAGCCCTGCAATGTCAGGAGGGCTCTTCTAATAATACAGTTTCATGGAGTGGGTCTTTGCTTCCCTCTTATCTGTCTGTGTGTTTGTCCAAAGCCTTTCTGGTATTGGGAGAGAAGTCGTCACTTTAGGGACAAAGGAAAGATTCTTGTACAAATTAAAAATTGGATTTGGGCTTCTTAAACCTCTCATAAGATTTATTTATATATAAAACAAATTACTTTTATTTAGTTAAATTATGCTGAAACTTTTCACTGTTGGCCAAGTACTTAATAGTTCTGTCCTCATTTTGAACTGTTTTGGTTTACTTCAAGAATATTATATGTTAGAGCAATAGCATGGCATTCGTGGTGTCAGATCGATTAGTATTCTAATTTGGACTAAGATCTTTACACTGGGCTATGGTCAAAGATCCTCCTCTAAGTCCTGTTAAATCTTGAACCTTTTTTTGTCTCTTTTTTCTTGAAATTCTCTGAGGGAGTTTCTCTCTGAGGCTTCTTTCTGAGAAAATTCTGTTTTTCAATCAAAATTTGCTAGTCCAACAAAGATTATCCCTTGTCAAATATAAGGAACTTAAATGTGTTATTGTAAGTGGGAGCTCTTGGTAGAGCTTTGCAGAACAAGAAGAGTTATCTCACTGCATCCACTGAATCTTTTTCTTGAATTCGTGCCACCTAGTTTGCAACTGCAGATTTTTTTCTGAAATTCAGTATGAAATTATATGGTGAAAGGTAACAGTTTTTCTCAGTCTCTTGGGCTCAGTGAGGTGTAACATGAAGCATAGGACTTGAAAAACTGGATTTAGTCGCATGAAGTAGACCACTGAATATATACAAATTTTCATCTATTTGCACTGTATTATAAGGTCACTTTTTGTGGTTGTATTGTAAGTCTCATAGTCTCTATTTTTATTTACATAATGCTTGACCTTCTAGATGCGAGAACATAAGAACCTTAGTTACCAGGGTTTTCTACTGAGTTTCTATGCTTCAAGTGTGATTTTTGTTCACCAGAACATAGCTGAATATTTCATAACAAGAAAAGGAAATCCAAAGATCTCAAAATGCTGAGAGGATGGAAAAAAAGGAAGGGAAAAAAAAAAAAGAAAAAAATTTGATTTGGGATCCCTGAGCCATCTATCCTGGCTAAGCCTACTTTGGGCTGGGGAATTAGACTACAGACTTCCAGAACTGCTTTTCAGCCTCAGATACTCTGTGATTTGTTGTTGAATTCTGCCCAATGTGAGGTCAGGGTCTCAAAGCCTGCTAACTGTTTCCATTGTGCTTTGTTTCCCATTGGTGTTTCCATCAGTGAATCAGTCACTGACAAACAATCAACATAATTAATCCAACAGTTTGCATGAGGGTATAAGAATGATTCCTAGAGGCCTAAATATTGTTTCTGCTGTTACTGTTCTGCTGCATTAGTTAACTGTACTGCACTGTGATTCTGTGTACTGCACTGTACTTCAGATTAATGATTAGAGAGGTTTATGGATGCTGTAAAGAATCAGTAGTCATGTGCTTTCAAATAGGTAACATGGTCCTTGAGTAAAGGAGAGAATTAATATGCCCTTGTATTCACAGGTATTCTCTATTATTTGACTGACTTCAGTATGGGAGGTTTTTATAATGTAATGGACTAGATCACTAGTTAGATTCTAATATAAAAGACTAGATCATGACAATACATTATGCATCTGGGTATATTTATGCTAGACCATACATCTATTAATGTGAACTCAGATACTTGCAGAAGCCTCTGCAGAACAGCAGTTACATCAAATTTTCTTCCTGGACTGGAGTCTTGTAATTTATTCAGCTAACAAAAAAGCATGGAGATTGTGTGAGTAAATCATGTTAAACTAATAGACTTGAAACTTAAAAGTTAGTTGAGAAAAACAGGAATTAAATTACAAAGTTTTTCCTATGTCCTCTTCCATGGTATTAGAGTTTCTCTACACATTGGGATGTTACTACATAGTTAGCTGTGTGTGTATGAAGTATTGGCTATGGTATGTTAGCTTCCCCACATGAACATATAATAATAAAATTAGTTCCAGGTTGGAGGGATTATCCCACTTTCAAAACAGAGTACAAAAGTGCTGTAGAGAGCTGCCTACACAGGAGATGTGTATATATTGCTGACAACATGGGAAAGTCACACTGAATTCCTGCAGTGTGTTCCCTGTGGAAACAAAGTCTTAGAGAATTGTCTCTTTGCAGCAAAAACCTATTTTTGCCTGTGAATTAGAAAGATGATGTAGAAAACATTTGCTTACCATGGACTGTTTACCTTTTTCCTCTTAGTTTACCTAAGTTATGTGTCTATGATTTTTGCCATGCATATGCACCTGTTGTATTTCACATACATATTGTCAGTAAAACAATTTCATTCAGAAGCCCTTCACAGGGCAAGATTACTGGAGTTGGCTGTGAGATTAGAGCATTACCTACAAATGTGTGCTTTACTGTCACTGGTAATAATATGCAAGCATGGCTTAAAACTGAAAGCAAACATCAGAAATTATCCAGTAGATACAGACTAAAGCTAGTTACTCAATTGCTCTTCATTTATTTGCATGAAAAGGATTTCTTAGAGTTTCAGTTTTCAGCAAAAAAGAAGGGAAATATACATGTGTATAGATAAATATATATTTAAACATATACATTTAGATCTTGTGTGTCTATATACTGCATTCTTATGTATGAAAACCACGTATCTAGATAATAGTATATGTATCATTCAAATATGGAGAAGGTCAAAACAAATGTAAATATAAATGTGAGCTGCTTGTCCACCCTTTAGTATAAGAGATTACTGTAAAATCAGGGTAAAAACCTGTCTAAATTTCATATTGGCTTTGTAAGGATGTCTGTGACTAGAAGATGATGTGAAGCAGTGTAGAATCAGACTCCTGCTAGAATTTCATTCCACTGGTTTTTAGTCTTTTCTTGATACTCCTTGTCATTACTGTTGTCATTCACAGCTTCCAACTTCAAAGTGCAGGTCATTTAGACTGGTTATGTCTTGTCACCTAAAAGCCATATTTTAATAATAAACCTCCCTCCATCCCATAGCAATTTCTCTCTCTGATGAGAGTGAAATACTCATTTACAGATTTCACAAAATCTGTTTGATTCATGGGGGGCTGTGACCTGGCAGTGAAATGTTTGACAAAGGACATAATTCATCCAAGAGCCCATGTAGCTTTTATTTAGAAATGCTTGGTTTTGAAAGGAATTAAAAGGAGCAACCTTCCTAAATAATTTTTGAAGTACCCTATGATGCAATGCTTTTTTAACATACAGGAAAAAAATCTTGATTTTTGTTTACATGCTAACTTCATCAGTTTGTCCAGAAAATGTCAGGCTACTTCTCCAAATTTGATAGATTGGCTACCTCCAGTACAAATAGAATTCACCAATTTTTTTCAGCCCAAACTGAAACTTGATAATTTTATTGTATTCTTTATTGACTGGATTTTTTAACACTGTATTACAATTTAAATAATAAATTCTATGTATTATACAGTTTACTGGCACAGTAAACTAAAGCCATTGGTAGGACTTTTTTCTGTAAGATAGTTCACATGACATGAGCAATTTGCCTTATCTGGATACTTTATGAAGCTAGCCAGACTCTCAGAGTAAAATCAGCAAAAATGAGAAGTCTATACAAAGATACTGTTACCACTCCCATATGTGGCATTTTAATAGATATGTAAATTGTGAAGGGAAAAAACCTACACCTAGAAATGAATTCATTCACCTAAAGAAATTAGTTGTAATAAATATTTAGGAATGAAAGAGAAAGAGAGGTTGTGCATGACCTCATTAAAAGTAATATCATTTATTTAGGTGAGATCTCAATTGCATTATAAGGAAATTGGTTGCCAGTAAGATAAAATAAATTGGCAGGTCTGAATCAGTTGATCTTTTACATTTATGGACATTTCACAACGAAGTCATATTTCACAGCAGTTCTTTTTCAAATACAAACCAAAGCCTGTGTAGAGGAAGGATGACCTTTTTATCTTTGTAGTGAAAAAGCTCACAGATTTATTTTTAGACATGATGCATATGGTAAAGTAGCCAAAAATTTTCCCCAAGTGCCAGGTTGTGCATGGTCCTGAGGCAGAAGGAAGAATTTTGCTAAAGGAAATACTGTGGTGAATGCATGAAACACTTTACCATAATAAAGACGAGGGGGAGGGTGAAGGGAGGAGAGAGAGAAATGTACAGCTAAATGTCTCTGTCTCCTAAACACTCACAGAAGTGCTGTTTGAAATTGAGCAGGAATGGGCAAGCCCCACATTCCTCCTGTGGTCATAGAGCTTCCCACTCTTCTAATGCACTCCAGTAGACTTGCAGAGTTCAGCTGCCCCTGCAGAGCTCACATCTGGTATGGAGAGCATGCTTTAATAATCCTAGAAATAATTTAGAAATACCTACTTGTCTTGGAAGCAGCTCTCCTTTGAGACTCCTTTGAGACAGGAGGCCACAGTGACCTACAATGAGGCCCTGCAGTCCTCCACGATCGATTTTCAGTGCACAAGTGCCTTGTCAGACGTGTTGCAGCTACTGTGCATCCCCTGTGTGCTTGTGGGGGAGCTCTGAATTCCAGTTCTTAAACCTGTAGGTTGCCAAGCAGGATTGTTGTCTGGAGTCAAATTGTTGTCTGGAGGTGCTGGGTCCTGCATTTGTACAGAAAGCTGATCTGCAGTGAACCCCGTCTCCACCTACCGCATTCAACGATTTGCGTGCCTGTGTCTTCATATACTAATTTGGGGGTGTATCACAGAATTACAGAATGGATTGGGTTGGAAGGGTCCTTAAAGATCAGCTGGAGACATCATTGTAGATGGGGTCTCACGAGAGCTGAGTGGCGGGGGATCCTCCACCCTGCTGCCCACACTGCTCTGGATGCAGCCCAGGACACGTTTGGCTTTCTGGGCCACGGGTGCACATTGCCGGGGCAGGCTGAGCTTCTTGTCAAACCACACCCTCAGGTCTTCACCCACGTGTATGTGTACACTTGGTACACTTATGCTTGAGTATTGGGGGCAATAAGATTCTTTTGGCTTCCTAATTCCTTGCTAAAATCAATGAAGGTCTGATTCTCCCCATATTGAACAAATACTTGAGTTTAGCTCAAAACCATTATTAGGAGGTTTCATTTCTAGGAGGGGAAGTAGAACCACATTCTATCTAAGTCCCCTGGAGCTCCTCTGTCAGCAACTGAGGCCTCGACATCTGTAAATCAAAACGATATGATTACTCGTATTTTCTTATTTCTTTTTCTGGTTTATGCGCTTAAACTGAAGGTGAAATACTAAATAAAGATAGTAATCCATGCATATCTGAGAACCAATTAATTAATACATTTTTTTCTGTTTATTATTAATTCCTGCTCAAGTCACAAAATATCTGATTCAAATATAGTTTCAGTTTTTTCTGGCCTAAATCTGGAGAGTTCTGAGGTACATGTTTTGTATCCATTTATTCCTGCCTATGATAAAAATGGAGATTTTAGTAGGCATCCAAAGTCAATAAATAATTGATTTTAGCAGAAGGATAGTGTATTGTGCAGTCTCAGATTACTGTCCCATGCATATTCTTCCACAGATTTTCCACTGGCATCTGTGGAACTTCTTAAGTACAATTGAAGAAAAAGGAACTGATTCTTAACTTATAAAATAAGAAATCTTAATATATTTTTTCAGATTTAGCAAGTAGGTTAAAAAAGAATACAGTTGCAGGACTGCCCTTTTCATGTTTGATAAATAACTTCTGGCTACTGAGCTAGAGCCTTCTTTCAAAAAGCTTTTGACAGGCTTATGGTTCTTAAGATGAAAATAAATAAAAAAGTTTTGCAAGGCCAAAAAGGCAGGGTGGCAAGTTTTTATGGGATTAGACCCTAAATTAGAATGATTCCACATTTAAGAAAGAATACATCTGGTAGACAGAAACAAAACCTGCATATAAATTTACCCAGGAAGACATAAACCGAGTTTAAGATTATTTGTAGGCCAGTGACAGAGAGTTGGAAGTATGAAGGTTTGGCTTTTCTTTATACTTAGAATAGGACAGTTCAGGATGGAGTGCTGCATTGAGCTAATGAAAAGTATGCATCCAAACCTCCCATGTTTCAAGAGGAGGAAGGAATTTTGTTGGCTGACTTGCTGAACAGCAGGGCCATAGCTGCACCTGTGGGACACTTTTGTGAGTGGTGTGAGAATGGCTGTGGTATGTACATCACAGCTCAGGACACATGGAAGGAGCATGCCGAATGGCTTGCACTTCTTTAGGGAAATTAGACCTGTCTCAAGCTGTCTGAGGGTAATTTAGGAGAAATGGTCATCCTTCAGAACCTGTGGATTTGGATTTCCACTGGAATCATGTCTGGTAAAGATTTAAACTTGATAAGGAGCCAGAATACAGTCCTTAACCTTCCTCTTTCTCCAAATCAATGAGGAGACTTGGCTTTGTTACATACCAAGGTCATTTTTCTACTGCTAATGTGCAATGATGTGAGAACTGCTCAGTCTGATCATTGCCCATTGGATGGCCTTTGTGCAGTGGAATTTTCCACCAAAACAGTTTTACAGAAAAACAGATGATGCCTCTCTAGAAGCTCATTCTGTGTGATTCTTTCTATTGTTAAATGTCACCTGTAGCTTGGTATTTGTAGTTGTAACTGGCCTGGAGAGGACTGCTGGAGAAAGGCTCAGCCTGATTGTTCATGTTACTCATAGAGAGTTAGATTGTTACATGTGCTTACCATTTTTACTTTTCCAGATATTAAAAAATAAAACAACCTAAAATGCCTTAGCCTGCTCCAAATTAAATTGAATAAAAGGAAAATTTCACTGAGTTGTATAAAAAGAGGGAAGGATATGGGGTTTTGTATAGTTGTGTCAATCAGTACTGGTTACTGAAATTATTCCCCTATTCCTCTCGGCTTTTTAAATCAATGACCTACACCTATAGAAATTACTTGTATTCTCTATATAGCAAGATAACAAGACTGTTTCTTTATTGTGTTACATCAAATCACAATTATTTAAATTCTTACCACGTCTCTCATGTCTATGTATGAGCTCATAAAAAATTTGTTACAAGAACATCCCAAAAATTCTCAAGAAATGTGATTGCAACAAATAACTTCTGAGAGGTGATCTCTATCACTTATTGTACTTCAAAACTGTGGGAAAAATCATAATTTATGACTGTCTATGACATAAATCAGAACAGAAGGTTTTATTATTCAGCCATTCAGCATTAAAAGTTATTATACTTCTTGTATTTTTCATGCTGAAAGAACATTATGAGGCTGCCTCCATTAATTGTGGCAAACAGCACTCGGTTTCAGTTGTTGGGGGGGAATGGTACCACCTGAAATTTAGTATAAATTAGACTTGTCTTAAAGGCTCTTTATAATGATCCATGTACTTGGAGATGCAATATGTGATTTCAGTAAATTTTTAGAGGTTTTTGTTCTAAGTGAGAAAAATTCTAGAAATAAATACTAAATTGGTGTCAGATGAGGAGAGCTCAAGTCTATGAGTAAATATTTTATACACACATGATTTTTTTGTAACTTGCATTCTACTACAGGAAACAGAACCATTTAATATCCATTTAGGGGGAAAGCTGACTATTTTAATAAAAAAAGTGCTTTATGTGTTAGATTGACAGATCTGAAATTCTTCTGTTTGGATTCTGAATTATTAATGTGAGTATATAGAAACTAATCCCACATCCTTGCTCATGTAGAAGAGGTCTCTCTGTGTTATGCTGCTGCGTTTAAATGACTTCTCGTTAAGGAAGCGTTATTTCGATTACCAATTCTGTTAGATTATTTTGTCCCTTATTTTTCTGGGTTGCAGTGCTTTCTGTGCTGCTATTTTGTAGCTTTCAATTATCCTTTAAGGACAACTGCCTTTGCAGCCACCATTCTGCAGTTACAAAATCCATCATAAAAGCTAATATGCATTTAAAATATAAACATACAATGATAGATGAAAGGATTGTGAAACAGATAAACAGAGGCAGATGGTGCAGATTTAATTAATAAAAAATACAAACAGGAAAATAAATCTGCTGCATTGATTTAATGCTTAATTTAATTAAGAAAAAAAAATCTCGGAGTTTAGTTATTGCCAGGAAATTATATACTATGTTGTTTCTGCTTGGGAAGAAATGTTTTGTATAAACTTTATATTATTTTATTTCATGAAGAACCTGACACATTCTGACTAAATTCCAAGAAATTTTGCCCATCGCAAGGGACAACATTCAAGAGAAAAAAAGGAATGATGCTCAGGTCTGCTAGGTTAGATGTGCAGAGCTGGGATTTGAGGTTGAGCTGTCATGTAACAGGTTAATGCTTTAGCTGTCATGCTGCTGACTCTAATTATTGGATCTTATGGCCCAGTTTGACCAGAAGTTTAGTGTCATACTAAGGAACCCTCCCCACTGAAAATATTGTTGAAGTTAGTGGATAAGCATATGGAGCACAGGGTTCTTTATTAGCTATATTCACAAATGACTAGAACTGGTTAAAAGATATTAAAAATAAAATTGGAAAGAATTCAAGCAAAAACAAAGAAGTATGGAGTTCTTGACTCATCACTTTGGATTTTATTATTTATTGCTCCTTTCTACAGATAAAAATTTGAGGACCGTATACACATAAAGCAAGGATATGGCAGCAATGATATGGCTGATACAAGTTCAAAGTTATTTTACCCATATGGAATAGTTTCATTTTGAAATTTAATCAATTCTCTAAGCTGATAAATAAAAGCTTATTCTGCAAGTGATATATTCTCTGGAGATAGTGTATTGTTGGTTCTATTGCAGTGTTGGAGTTTATCTCATGAGATTTTTCTCTGTTGCTCATACATACACAGTGTCATAAGAGACCAGGAATTGAGTCAAATTTTGTTTCATGCAGGACTTCACTGAGCAGCAAACAAAAATAAGAAAGAGAACAGTTTGGGATCACACAGGAGATGAATCTGTGGAATGAAAGCTGCAATAAAATCAGGTTGCATTTGTTGGGAAGTTCTGAACTATTCATTTGAGATAACTGTGTGACTATGCTTGTAATTTCAGAATTATACAATTGTTTAGGGTGCTTTAGCTTTCTGAAAAAAACCTTAACATTGACAGTCCCAAACAGAAAAAAACAAGGAGTCCTCCTGGCAATATGGAATCAAATAAATTTTACTGCTGTTCCTCAATAAATTAAAAAATTCTTTTAAGACAAGCTAAGATTAATTTGCTTTTTATTGCCTTTTAGGCAGAGAAGCAAAAAAATCAGCTGTTATTAGACTCTCTTCAGTGTGTCACACAGGCCAGTTGGAGACTTGCAGGAAAGACATCAGTTCACATGCAGCTTTGCTATACTAAAATCTGCTAAAACAACCCCCCTGCACACTCTCAGGGGCCTGGGAGTGACATGGGGACATCAGCCCTGTCTGACCTAGGTTGCAGGCAAGCTCCACTTGCAGGATGCCCTGCAGACAGTGTGGGGTCACAGGGGGCTGGAGGGATGGAGGCATGGAGGGTGACGTCTCCAGCCATCCAGCTGCCCGTGGTTTTTCAAGCACTGCTTGTGTTGATTGAGAGCAGTCCCAGGGTGACAGCACCATTCTTATCAATCTGCTTTCTGCTTCCATTTGCCACACAGAAAGGGCCATGGCTGCTTTCCTTGAGCTGCTGATGTCTCATCACCACTGTCAGTCTGTCTTTCTGGCTGAGTGAGAGCAGATTCCTAGCTCTGGGAGAATTTTTAGGAGGGCATGTGCTCCCTGCTGCTTCCTCCTTCAAAGATACATCCTCTGTTTGTGTGTGTATGTGTAACAGGGTGAGATCTTCTCCTTGGCTTATGCACAGTGATTTGATAGGTAAATGATTTTGTAAAAAAAATATTAAAAAGTTCAATAGTCCTCTCAGAACTTCATCCAAATAATTTTATCATTATCAGAAAACCATTCTAGTCCAGTCTACAGCCATCAGGAAACCAAATCTTGTTTTTCTAACAGCCACTATGAATTTGTATTTTAGAATAAGCCAAGTAACTCCAAATACTATATATTATATAAATACTGTATTATATTATAATGCTATATATATATTATATATAATATATATAATATATAATAATGTTATGTATTATATAAATATTATATAAATATTATATAAAGTGTTTTCCTCTACTTATGTTCCATATAGGTTATCTGTTGCTTTTATATTCCTTTCCAATGCTTTACACATTATCTGTTACTCATTCTGCATAAAATCAAATCCAAAAATTCTCTTTTCATCTGCTATTGAAAACTGTATTTGAAGAAAATCTCCTTTGTGGTGTTCTACTGGTTTATATTGGCATCATAGTCCTCTATATAGGAACTGATTATTATGAGGTTATGGAGCAAAATTTAAAGTAGAAGAATAATTTTTTTTTTCTGCTGAGCTGAAAGAAGTGGCATTAATATCCTTCCACCTCAGGATTTGCTCTTGTTTACCAAAACAAAGTAAATTTCAGAAATGGAATTAAAAATCTCAATTAGAATAACTTAAAGAGAATTAAAAGATATACTAAAATAATGCTGAAAATATTTTATTCTGATATTTTCTAATTTTTTTTATTGCAGTTAAATGAAATAGTACTTTGTCATTTGTCATATAGGAAATGAATGCAGTGTGGTCATTCTGAAGATATTTATGGGACAATATACATATGGGAGTGAACCTTTCTTGCCACCTTCTACATCAGCTAATGTTCATTTAGCCATCTCTGTAGTATAAACTGCTCACAACAACACTGTCACATTCCTCATCTACAGCATTCTTTAAAATCTGTCTTGCTGTCAGACCGTTTTAGGTTTTTAATAGATGTACAAAAACTCACAGACTTGTAAATCTCCTAAACATTCACATGAATAATGCAGAAGTTAAAATTCACATGGGTGAGAAGTTTCACAGATAAGAGACCATCTACTAAAAAAGCATGTGGTGGCCCTATGAGTGCAATTGGAGTTGTAAACATTATCTGGTAAAAGTGAGGTTTCCTGGGGCTGCAGTAAGTAAAGCCTGTTACATCTTCTGGTATTAATCATAATAAGTGTTTTATCTTTGGCTGTCATGTTTAGTTTCTGCATGCAATTTACCTCTCAGGCAAGCTGTTCACGGTATCAGCCAAGCTTATCTCTGAACTTATGGTCTTCAAGTGCCTAAATGTATTTCCACCAGAGTTCCCACAGTTAATGTGACAAAAGCCAACATAAGTGCTATTTTAAAACCACACTGCATCCCTCTACAGAAAAATAGTGTTGGCTATTGTATTCTGATCACTCCTATCAAATAAAGCTTAACTGCCTTTACTAAACTTAAAGTCTACTGCAATTTTATTATGACATACTTTCAGATTGACTTTCTATACACACATATTTTATCTTGACTCCAATGTCCCTCACACATGTTATCTCCTATCCTCCAAAGTGCCTTTACTGCCACAGGACTTCCACATACAAAGCACATTATTATCTATCTGACTCCAGGATATGTTTAGCAGGATGCAAAAGCATGAAGGAAACACATAGTCCCTGTCCCAAAAAGCCTACCTGCAAAACAATCAGATTGCTTCAGGAGGTCCATCAATAGACCTCTCAGAGAAAGGCAGAAGAAGAAAATGCTTGAACAGTTTTGTGAGTAGCTCTCATAATTTGCATGATGATTCCAAAATGATACGGAGAAAGTGGTCAAAGATTAGACAGCAGCTCTTAATATTCTACTCTGCATGACCCTATCTCAGTGCAATACTCCCATGATCTGCTAATAATCCTTTATAATTAAGCTTCCAGCCCAATATTAAAATGTAATCCACATGAACACTAGTCAGAGCATACAGCAAGTGAAGTGGTTTGCCACTTTGAGTTGTGCATGGCAGGCAGTATGCAGTTTTAATTTAAAAGCTTTAAAACATTTGGCCCTTGATGTAAAGACAAATTAAGTTTCACTTCTGATATACACAAATACAGTACAACGCATCTAGTTCAGAACTGCTTTGTGAACACTTTGTGACTGTGTGACACTTTGCCTGCACAACGCTTGCCAAAAGAATATGGAAAAATTGCTTCTGTGAAAATGGAGACTGTGCTTGATAACTACCTTGGCATTTACACAGAGCATGAATGCCAAAGAGATTTTGTAGCAGCCCACGAAATAAATAACCCAGCTTCGTAGTTGGTAAAATTTAAATTTGGCCTTCTGCGTTAGGTTTTATTTTATATACAACCTATAGGAGTGTGTCATAGTAATCACACTGCTTTCTCCTTTCACTCTAAGTGTGAGAACTCAGTTGAAGTTACAGTGTCACAACATGTGTGACAAGATGCAGTGACTTGCTCTGTTCCATTTCCACTTGTTAGGGCAGATCCTATGGTTTCTTATACCCTTAAGACACTTTGTAATTAGTTTTCACTAATGTGACTGGGATACTTTGCACATTAAAATCAATGGTTCCCTTTCCTCCTCTTTTTCACTTACACCCTTACATCAGAAATCTCCCTAAAAAAGATATTTTTATTCTGAAGAATTATTCTGAACAATTTATTTTTGCTCTGGAAAAGAAAAACACAAAAAAAGCCCAGTCCAACATACTTGACTAATGTAAGAGAAGCAACTTCTTCAGAATGGAGATAAATATTTGCATGTGTCATTGCCTTTAGTCTAAAGCATTTTTAAGCTAACTATTACCATGAGACTGGAGAACATAAAATGGAAACTCACCTGCAGAATTAAGCACCCAGAGGAGTTCAAGAAAAAATGCAATGGGAATATTAGTTCACACTAATTTTTTTTATTGGCTTTTTCAAATAGAGAAGGGCAGTTTTAGTTTTTATGAGTTTAGCTAGTGTAAGCCTATTGTGAACCATGCAACATGTCATTTTTCCAATTGAATAATACAGGAAAAGACTGTAGCTGAAAATGCTGGTAGTATTTCTCATTTCTTTCATGAAGCTTTGCTGACGAGTTACAAATGTTTTCCACTGATTGCATATAGTGGAATTCTAAACATCTAATTAGTGTCCAGAGAGCTGACTAAGAACTGCCAGTGATATTAATATCTAATATATATTGCTTTAATTAGCCAAATCCTTAGGTCAACATTAACACCAATTTTCCAGTCCTGGAATACTTCATTACAGAATGTGACACTCCAGTTTCTACAGCTGCCAGGCAGCCTCCATGAATGGCCAGGGCAAACTGAGGCTGGAGGGTGAAGGGCATGAGAATGGATATTGCTTTGAGCAGAAAGATGGGTTGCCAAACATTGTCCATGTGTCATTGTAGAGTGGAATTGCTTTCCAATTTTGGAAGGATCAAGTTGTGACAAGAGAAGCTTTGTGTCATCAATGGTGAGATTGCCAGAAAGGGTGGAAAGGACATTTCAGAATTGAAAGGCATAACAGAGACAACTTGCAGCAGCTATTGAGGCCAGGGTTTGTGCTTTAAAGTCACTGTTACTTTTCTTATAATCCTGTTTCCTTTGACTTCCAGGAAGAATGGTATTCATTACTGTCCTTTAGCACCTTTTTTTTTTTTCTTCTTTTTTTTTTTTGTTTGTGTTTGTTTGTTTGTTTTTAATGTCTATGGTTTTCCTTGCAAGATGAAGAGAAAAAGGGCCCATGGAAGGAAGGAGCAAGTAGACAAAAGAAAGAGCACCTTGCTTCCTTGGGCATGTTACTTGTCTTGAATGTTACATTAAGATTTAAAATTGCTTCCTGATTCTTCTTTTGTTTTAAAACCTAGATAAAACTGTAGGAAACAGCAGGAAAAAAAGCTAAAGCCATATATTCAGAAGGGGTCTTGAACTAAGCATTGGAAGTAGCCCAGCCATGATTTTTCAGTGCACTGCATAATAGACTGTTCATCCTTTGTGGTTAGAAATAAAGTTTTTCTTTATTTTAAATGTTTGTTTCCTCTGTAAAAGCAATACAATTTAATATGTGTAGTATATTTCAATAGCAGTTGTCATGGTAGAACCCCAACCAGCAACTCAGCTCCACACAGCCGCTCACTCACACCCCTTCCTTCTCCATAGCACAGAGAAGAGAATTGGAAAAAATAGGTAAAACTCATGGGTTGAGATAAGAAGTTTAATTATTGGAAAAAAGTACAATATTATAATAATAATTTTGGCTAAAAAAGAGGTGGTTGGGGGAGAGCCCAAGAAACAAAAGTGATCTTCAATAGAGTTGCTTACCACCCACTGGCTGATGCCCAGCCTGTCCGCAAGCAGTGATCAGCCTCTCTGGGACAACATTCTTCCAGTTCATAGACTGAGAATGAGGTTATATGGTGTGAAATATCCCTCTGGTCAGTTCAGGTCAGCTGTCCAGGCCATGCTTCCTCCCAGCTTTGTGTGTACCTTCTCTCTGGCAGAGCAGGGGAAACTAAAAAGTCCTGGATTTAGAGTAAGCAATACGGAGCATCAACTAAATATCAGCATGTTATCAACATTAATCTCACACCCTAAATCAACACTGCCACCAGCTATTAGGAATAAAATTAACTCTATCCCAGAAAAAAAAAATACACCAGGAAAGTATTTGTTAATTGTTTCTAAGTAATTAGAATTAAGCACCTAGAAAAATGTGGAGAGTCATATTTCCAAGAAGATGTATAGATCTACAACATAAGTCCAAAATAGTAAAAAAAGTAAAAAAGGGTATACATAAAAGTATACATAAAACATAAAGTTATACCTAAAATATAAACTAATTTAAATAATGATAACAATTACCCTTATTTGCTTATTAAGTGGCATCTCTGGTTTTCATGAAATATCACTTGATGTAACCTTTCCACTGGAGTCATTGGAAACTTGATCAAAATAAGTTTAGCGACCATGGCTAGTATATGTGTTGGGGGAGTTAATAAAAGTAAGAGCATTTCCTTAAATTGTAAATAACCACTGACTAGGATGCTAACTTGTTCTGAATATATTATTTATGTAAATCATATTAATGGAAAAAGTTGGATTAGTAGCTAGATTAGGGAAGAAAACAATAAATGCTTGATGCAGTAAATTTATTTACTTGCCATTAAGCCTGATCTTAAAACATGTGTGATTATACCTTGTAGCTCAGTCAAAAAGAAGGAGGTAGCAATCAAAAAGTTTGGTGGAGAAGGCAGAAGACCTTGGGGTAAGTAAGAGTGAGGTTAGCTATTGGTGGTCAGGAAATGATTCAGTTTTGGAGTAGTTTCCCACATTTTTGTGCTCTAGTACTGGATTACACTGCAATGTACCAGAGGGAGCAGGCTCTGATGATTCTTAAGCCATATTCAAGTATGAAGTAATAAAAGAAAAAGGAACAAGGAAAGTGTTTCTGTGTCTTCTCCACAGTAACTAGTCGATCTACCTTGCCATAGTAACTGAGAAACCTGTAACTGTGCCTACAGTATCTCTGATGAGACAGAGGTGAAAGCATTGGGAGTTTGCTAGAATATGGACTAGATAACTAGTATATAGAGATCTAAATATAGACTTAATTCTGACAAGACAAAATGACTGGTATTGTGGCCGTTAATTCTAGAATGATTCCTGGTTATAGGCCATGATTCTCCTGACTTTGGGTTTAGCTTAGGCTGACAGAGTAGTGAGGGAGATGGCAGTGACAGTAGAAATACTTCAGGTTTTAGATTAAACTTCACAAGTCTGTTGTGTTACTTTTCCTTTTTATGGAAGCTATGGCTTTTCTGCCATACAGATTCTCCACACATAAACATGTTTAATGCAAATCACTGGTTTTTTCCTCTTGCAAAAACATTAGAAATTTCAGGATAAAAAGACATGTCTAGGCACTGGCTCATACTGGGATGAAGAGCTCAAGTTACTGGGAGTGGGGTGTGGCTAAGAAGGAGATGAGGAATGACAAAGAGATTGTAGGGGATCAGATCATTATGAGCTGCTTTCTACATAAAAAACTTGAATTGAAAAGTGTTAGTGTTACGCTGGGTTATTCAACCTTAGCTACATTTTCTTATCAGTTTATTTGCTGATGTATACATATTTGTATATAGAGTCCTATAAGATTCATCTAACAATTACCCTTAAATCTAAATTTCAGTCTGACTCTGCACTTGATAAATTATATTAAAAATGTACTGGGGATTATATCTGAATATATACTGAGGACTGAAATTTTTGTAGGTCTCTAAGTATTCTAAAGTATTCCTTCACAGTTTCTGAATACCTGTACTGAGCTTTGGTGCAGAATTTCTCTTTTGATTTTCACAGTACAAGATATATTCTGTCTGCTTTTTACAGATTTTGTTGCCAACTCCTTGTCCAGCTCTCCTTCCAATCTGTCTTCAGGGAAACCACTCTAAGATAGGGGTGCTGTTAATTTTTAAGTTTTTGAAACTTACCTTTTGCTCAGTACTTGAACCAGTGAAAATTAAATCAGCAGAAGGTCTTCCTCTTCTATAGATTTCAGACCAGGCTCTAAGTGCTATTTCAATCCTATAAAGTTTGTGCCCTTTTCCCCTTCAGATGTCTTGGCCAAAATGAAAATCCAAATAACAATGAAATTACTTTTAGTGCTTCTCCTCTCCCTGTCTTACTCCCCCTTTTGCCCAATACCAAAAGGTTAATGAACCAAGTCCACACTGTTTAGATTTTGTACCAAGTACAAAGAAATATGTTGTGTATAGCTGATAAGTGGCATGATCAATAATAGGGAAACATTTTCCAGCTGGTGTTATATAAGGAAAAATTATCAACAAAGAACCTGGCATTGTCAACGTTGGTTTGTAATATATTGATAAGTTGCAGATTAGTCACTGCATTTTAAACAGTTGTAATGTTGACCACTGAACCGTATATATTTGGATCATCAAACACACTGAAACTCCATTTCTGAGTGCAATGGCAGACCTTTAAGTTGTGCCTAATGAACCTCTCCATAGCATAAACTTAGTAGCTGTCTAACAGAGCTTTTTCAAACATTGCTTGCTATTATGAACCTAATTCAAAACACTACATACAAAAGCAAAGAGGTGTTTCAGCTTAAAAGCAGGCATTTTCTAGGTGGCTGAGGTATGGTTCTTTTTAAACACATTTGCTTAGTGTCTCTGAAGGCTGAGTGCTGTTTGGCAGTCATGAATAAAATTCTTGAATGGCAGCTCTCTAAGTCCTGTGGCACTGTATTTTGACTAACTATCTGCTGTTCTCTAAAAATTCTGATGCTTTGGGCATTTAACAGATCCGAAAGAACAGTTGCAAAATGTCAATTAATTAAAATTATTTTAAGGAGGAAACAATATCTTACAGGATATTCTATGGATATAATGCTGAAATTTGTTATGGAACTGTGTCTAATTTATTTTGCAACAGTATTTTACCTGTAATTTGTGTAGACAGAATAGTAATCACAAGCACATGCTGTTATATGCAACACTGTTGTGTTTCAATTAATTGCCAGAAGGATTTGTCTTCCAGACAATGAGCAAAATCTTGGTCCTAGAAAAGTTAATGAGAGTTTCATTATGTACTTGCAGAGTCAGGCTTTTGTCAAAATGAAAACAAAAAGGATTGTTGTATATAGGCTGATTTTTGCAAAAATCCATTTACAATCTCACTTTTATAACTTTATTTTGACTAATAATGAATATACTATATGGAAAAATGCTTTTATAGGGAAGAAAATTAAAAGTTCTGATTTTGAGCAAAATTTTCTGATGGAGAGATGATACAGGCTGCCTTCTCCCTAACAAAAGTTGTCAACTCCCCGAAGACAAACTGCTGCCTGAGACCTTAATGAACTTTTCTGTCAGCAAAATAGCTGTTGTTTTGAGAAGAGCTGGGAGGAAAAAAACATAGTAAAAAAGCATTTGCTTTAGTTATTTTTTCAGAACAATTTATTTAGAAGTAACTAACTTTTTTGCCAAGTATTTGTTTCTGTATTGCCTAGGTATGGGCTAGTGGGGATCTAAAAATTGCAATGAGGGCAAATTTTAAAGCTTATTAGAAATTAACACTTCTGTATATAAAAAGTAGGAAAAGCATTAGAATGAGTAACACATCTAGAAAGATTTTAAAAGTATCTCTGTGTTTAAAAGCAGCAAGAGTATTTTAAACATCTCTGGAATCTGTAGCATTTATAAGATCTATTTATTAGCTGCCACAAGCATAACACTTCTAAGAACGGATAAAACCATTTAAACATTTTCCAGGACTCCTGAGACCAAGATGTGTGCTTTGCATGTATATGTAAAGCATAAATGTGAATGTGTGTAAGTGCGTAGGAGGGAAGAACAATTTTCCCTTCTTCCTCTCAAGAGAATGCCTGAAATTTAATTGAGGTAAAATAAATGTTCTTATCAGAAGGCACAATGGACCTTCCCAGTTGTTTGTGGCAGAGTTCAGGAGCCCTCCCCATGGCTTACTCTACCTTCCCCCACTTCAGATATTAACCTGGACATCATGCCTTCCAAACATTAAATGAGCTGTGCGATGTTTTATTACATTTCTCATGTGGCTGAGCTTAGTGTGGCTTTTAAGTGTTCCTCGGTATGCCGTGCTTACGCAAGTTATTTTCTGCTGTGGATTGTTGATGCTGCAGCAGCAGATAGAGTGATGTGCCTTGAATTCCAATGAGGAGAAGGCGTTGGTTTATTTGGGTTTTTTGAGTACAGAGTGAGTATCTTGAAAAGATTTGTAACTCAGATTTTTCTCTATTTTAGGCTTAAAGCATTAGAAATTATTTTTTTTAAGTGCTGCTGGGAAATATTTCTGTGTCTTTAGAAAGTAAAGTAATTTAAAATGTCATTATTTGTAAAGTATGCTTTTTATAAAAATCTCTTCTAGTTGGTGACTTATATTACATTCAGTGTGGATCTCCACAAAGAAAAGCTAGTTTTTATGAAACTGATATTTATGAAAAGGGACAAAAGCAATGGGTATAAAGTTTACCGTCATGAAGTTGAATTGTAACTAAATTAGACTTGCTTTCATTGTAGTAAATTATTTCTGATCTTTTTCTGACAATTAGGGAAAATTTATAAGCAATGAGGTGGGCAATTGATGTGTCTATTTTCTCAAACTCCTTTAGGGGATTAAAACCTTTCAGTGTGTTCTATCCATCTGCTTATTTAGTGCTTGTATTATTGGAATCAATCCTTTCCTCTTCCAGCAGTGATGCTTAGATCCCTAGTTCTTAAGGGTTGTGTATGAAACAGATTTTAAGGGATCCAGCCCTGATTAGAACAGTTAGCCTGTTAACGTCCTATGTATTTACAGTGGATTATTTGAAGGGAAGCAGGGGTTAAGTCAGCAGGTCTCTCAGCTTCCCCAGGGGTTAACCTGGCAGCCTGTTTGGCACACACAGGAGGGCTGACAGGTAGCAGGATTTGTCTAAGCAGTGTGCATGAGAGCCAACAAGGAAAACTGAATGCTCTGGATTAGTTTTGGATTATGTTGTCAGAGTGAAGCCTGATGGACAAACTGCAGAGGAATAAAATGCAATCTGTTTGGGGAAAGAGACAGCGTGCATAGCTTTCATTTTTCAAGAAATGACAAGAAAAATCATTAATAATTTGTAAATCCATGTCCATTAACTTTTCTCTTTGTTATCCCAAGACAGTCTTTTTAACATGATTTTGCCACTGTTCTATAGCTCTTCTTTCTTGTGACAGATGGCACAATAAATATAAAATTGCAATATTATAGTACAAACCAAAGAGAAAATTATCTAGAAATCATAGCACTTGGAATTGCTTAATGTGTAATATTGGGGGTGGGGAGAGGTCGTGTTTTTAATCTGTCTTTTTGTGCTGAAGGATACATTTGAATATAATTTACATATTTTGCTATACTATGTTTTCATTACTGTGTTCATAATTTACTTGAAAATATTGGAAGCAGCATTCCACATTTTTCCCACATTAAAAAAATGGAATAACAATATTATTAACACTGTAGATTACCTGTTTTTTCTTCATCTGGTTATTCCATTCTTTCACTGCTCCTAGAGGAGAGGAAAAATATTTTAAAACAAATCAAACTACAAAACAACAAGCCTCAACTTTTTTTTTCCCCAGTAGATAGAATTCCATCATTAAAATAGTGTTTGACCTTGCAAATATCACTTGGTTTGTTGAAAACTACTTCTTTGACAACAGAATGATTCTTGTCAATGAACTTGAGTCAGATTTGATTTTCAGGAGGTTACTTGGAGGGGGGAGGATGTGGGTGGGATCTTCTGCAATTCCTTTTTTACAATAAAAAAGAAGACGACTCCAAAAGAAAGCTAGCAAATAAGCACTTGAGGACCAAATAGAGCCAGGGAAAGACTGTAAAAAAGTATTGCAGACTTACTCTTTGTTAGTCAAATATACAGAGTTGTTCATGGTTCTTGCACAGTGTCTTTTTTTTTACTAAAATTCCAAAAGCATTTCATGTTATCCTTAATGTATCCTAATACAAGAAAAAGTGGTTCATCAGTTACAACTGTTGTTTGGATTTTGCTCTTGCTGAGGTGTTGACAGAATAAAACAATTTCATAAATGTATTAATACTAGAATATTAATATTACAGGAGAATAACATTTATTACTATGATTCTTTTCTTCTGCTGATAGATTATCTAAATATAGTATCAATGCATTTGGTTTAGAAAGAATGGTCTGTGAATTTCCCTTGGTCAGTTTATATCTGCATGCAGATTTGGTGGCTATTCAGTATATTAAATGTGAAGTCAGGTTCATTTTCAATGAATATATGAAATGTGCATTAAGTTTGTCTCTTAATTAGTGATGTAAGAAAGATTTTGATGCTAGCATTTCCCCATCCATTATATTTTGCTAAAATGTGTTCTGTATATGAAAGTAGTCTTATTAGCTGTTTCATTTACTCAGTTCTTGAAAAGTAGGTAGAAAAAAATTTTTATGAGGAGCTGACTTTTACTTATCACTGTAGAATTTGTTTTTTGTTATTAAATCAGATTTGGCTATAAGTAATGTTGTATTTTCCCTTGCTGCAGTGAGGTCATCTGCATATATGACATCACAGCATCTCCATTAAATTATAAAGTGTAAATTTCATTGAATGTTGTTCTGATTAAAATTAATACAATTGGTTTTTGCAAGTTAAATTATAATTTCCAGTTGGCTAGTAGTGGTCTTGTTTAATAAGGGAAAAACAGAAGAATATTTTTGGGTTCACATTAAACCCTTTGTAGAAAATTTCTGGAGACTACCTCTTGGCTGAAATAATGGGAAAGAAGTTGGCTCCCATGCCGCAGTCTTATCCCCTCAGTTTAAAACAGTGCAGTGGATGATGTAATGCAATATTGCTGTTTTAATATTAGATGTTACACAAGTGTGTGTGCATAGGTGCATCAGCCTATTGGTAAAATAATTTCAGGGTATTTATCTTCCATATAATGCTATCCAAGTATTAGTTGGCTAGCTGGGAGTCTGAATAAGCAAGTGGTAAAAATACCTCTATAGAGTAAAATGTTTATGCAAACTCATGCTGAGTCCCCCCACCTCCTATATGCTGTTGGCTGACTCTCTAGGTCTTTAGAACTGCTTCCTTAATAGGAAACAACAGCACAGAGAAGAAATCAGTCTGGATTAATTTGGGTTATATTGCATGTCAAATTTCAAACCATTAAATATTCTTTTACTATTAAGCATGTGCTTCATTGCTTGTCTGGCTCAGAGTGGCTGGATTTAGTCCTGGAAGCACTGTTGTTGCGGCATTTTGTGCATAAAAGTCTTGTAGAATCCATGTAATCTCTCTGAGCTTCTCTTTGCCCTTGAAAATGGTATTACATAGAAGTTTTAGAGATTGAAAAATATGCTTTGGTATTTTTATTCTGGATAAAAGTTAAATTATTTAATTTTATGTCATTGTCAGTGCTTATAACTAATCAAACTTTTCAAAAGCAGTAATATTGTATTTCCATGTATAAACTTGTAATCAAGATGAAAGTTTTAGTGACATTACAAACCTTTGTTCTAGTTATGGCTCTTCTTCAAAAAGGCAAATGCTTATTATCTATTTCCAAATGACTAAACATTAAGATTGGGATGGCAGTGTAGTTTTGTTTGTTTTACCTTAAAGATAAAAGTGTCTGGGGAAGTGTGCTAGAGTGGCAAAAAATGTGTTTAAAAGGAAAAAAAAAACTATTAATGGTTTGCTTTTTAACCAGTTGTCCACAATGAGCCATTTGGATTTCTTGCCTCCTTTTCCACCAAGATAAGTACTGCAAGTTCAGATTTTTCACTAATGTATATTGCCAACTTTGTTTATATACAAAAGAGCTAAGATAATTCACTTGTTTATTACTCCGTTTCTGTGGACACTCACAATATCCATATTCAAATGCTGAAGTATTTGAACTAGTGAATATGCCTGTGACATTTTTCATGTTGCATGTTTCAAAAATAGCTTACAAACCTCTCCATAATCTAGTTATCAATCGTAGTTGTCAAGAGGTTGTTACATTTGCTGCTGAAGTAGAGTGAAAACTCTACTCAAATCAAATGTGCAGATTAATTGGGACCATGTATCAAAACTGAAGAAATATATATATATAAAACTTCTAGAAGAATTCCATTAGCAGCTGCTCACAGAAATGTAAAGCAGTTTCTAATAGTGAATGGTAGTCAAGACTTCAGTAGCAGTTTACTGAGAAAAGACATAATTTTCACTAGCACAGCATTTTGCAGTATATTTTAAATTAATCAATAAAGAATACTACCTAAGTAATGGCCACCAGGAGCTGCATGTTGCTGCAGTTCGTCCTTCCTGAAGACAGGTCTGTTCCAGGCTTGCATAATACTTCTCATAACTGATGGGAATAACATTATATTTTGCTATGCCTGCAAATCATCACTTCATGGAATCCATACAAGAGAAATACTGTTAATTCTGTTACTCAGCTTTTAAGCTTGTCCACTTAGGTCTAAATTGTCTGACCAAATTTGGGTTAGTCATTTCTTCCTTTGTCATGAATTTATGGGAAGCAACAGAGTACAATAAAAAACTTCAGAATGCTCCTCTTTGTGACATTAGTAATAGCAGCTTTAGGAAAGCTTTAATATCCTGTTCCCTTTTCATACAGGAAAAGTTAGACAATAGCACATAGAAATATCTGAAATAATAAATTATCAAGGACAGTACAGTTTTAATGGAAATAAATCCATAAAACTATTGCATATGTCTTCCTGTTCTAGGGGAATAAAAGTCAGCAAGACTTATTTTTTAGGTGTACACAAAAAAAACCCCTTCCAAGCTACTGAAAAATATGACCACAATATTGTTAGCTTTGCCGTAACATATAGTGATGCAAGGACTAAGTAAAATGCCTGTTTTCCTTTAGCTGAATAGTTGTATATTGCATTTTAGGCTGCAATGTTCATCCTTCATTTTGTGAGGAATAAATTCCTTGTTGGTTCCAAACCTCACCTCAAAAGCAGGATGTCTCAGTTCACATTGTCTGTAACTCAGTCTCCTGCTGGCTACTGGGATGTCCCTCTAGGCAATTCTTAGGCATAAGAACTACAACTGTAGTCCTATTCTGCTGAAGTGCAGGTTGCATACAAAGGCTCTTTTTATCTCTACTTTCATATCATCAGGAGGGTGATCGAATATTCTGGTTTTCCTGCCAATGCTGGTATTTCAAAGACTGCTCTCTGGATGCAGTTTTTGTCTGGGGTATTATTATCAGGGATGTTGACATTTAAGATCTAGTTGCACTTGCAATACTGCAGCAAGAGCTGATGAATTCCCAGGGCTTGGTAAAGAGAGAAGGTTATATGAGCAGACAAGAGCTGTGCACTCACACATGAAGCAGTGCAAAGTGTCCTCTCTTGTGCTCTCCCTATTAGGATCCATGGCCTGCTGAGAGATGAGTTTTTAGCACATACACTAGAGTCTTGCACTCCATTTCTTATAAATTTATTTTTAATCTGACTTCCCAAGCAAAATCCCTCAAGAGCCACCTCAGAGCTGTGTAGTCTCAGAACTAGTGCTGAGAGCCATAGAGGAAGTGAAAGAACATTTCATGTGTATTTGATGCCAGCACAGGTTCTGTGTCCCTCCAGTTCTGGAGAAAAAACACAGCCCTAATGATGTTGCAAGCTGAAAAGAGCTCATCTTTGAGACTCCAGCACTTTCCAAGGTGGTGAGAGAGAGCACAGTTTTATCTATGAAAAGAGCAGATATGAAATTGTAGGGAGACAAAAATAGCATGAGCTAAACAACTTACTACAGAAGTGAGAGAGTTCTTGTCTCTCTCCTTCCTTGTTCTCCTCTTACTGTATTCTTTGAAAAGGGTGATCCCCAAAATACTTTTCACAAGGTCACATTTTTTTTCTGACTCAGCTCACAAGAAAACCCTTTAGAATACAGTCATGAAATATCACACTGAAACTTGTTACAGGAAAGAGCTCTCCATTTTTCACACACAAATTGATGCTGCAAGGCTCCTCTGGACTACAGCTGGAAGTCCTTTTCTGGTTTTGATTTTTCCTTTGAATTTTAAGTGTTAAATCTCACATATTTCCCAAATGTTTTTCTCTTTATTATCTTCTTCCTGAGACTGAATCCATAATGTGCTTCCTTCTAATCTCTGCCTCTAAACATAAACACACAGTACATATTTAGTTGATAGAAGTTTGCAAGTCGTAAGGGTGCATGGATGATGCATCTCTACTTTGTCCCTTAGCCTTGTGACATTTCTTAGTATATGCAGGACTAGGAGATACTGAGAGAGATCAGTGTTTCAGTATTAGCTTTTTTTATACATATAGCAGTCTTCCTACATTTACAGGTCACCTAAACTACTTAAGCAGTGACATCCAGTGCACAGGTTTGAGAGGGCTTGCAGGGTTAATTCTGTCATTACTGTGTTGACATGAGGCATGTTACAGCTTTCAGCTGAAAATGTTACTTGTAATCTTTTAATCCCAAATTAGGTCAACATTTTATCAAGTTAATCTAACATGAAGATTAATTAGGCTAGTTAACACACGCACAGAGGTTATTTGTTTTGAGTCTACATTTAATCAAGGAGTTAGTCCTTAATACAATAGACAGCCTCTCCCCTGCCCCCTAACCCGAGCTACAGCTCATTCCATCATTGTGATATCATGCACAGTTTAGGACATAAAATTCAGAAAAGGAAAAATTTGATTTCTTATTCACTTCACCTACAATCCCTTGTAGCATGAGAGAGATGGATTTTCAAAAATTGTATCATTTTGCAAAGCTAAATCCATCATGGGTGGTTTTTCCCAGGAAAAAATGCAATTAATATTACAATGCTCTGAAATTTGTTTTTACGTAACTCTAGAGCATTCTGAGATCATTCTTCATCTAAGAATTATCAGCATTTGAAATACAGAAGATGCATGATGTTTTCTAAAGCAAGATTGATGCTACCATTAAATCCTTAAGGCTACAAAATGCAGAATGGTGGAAAAAAAGAAGGTTAAGATAAATGTGCCAGGCAAAATGGAAATTTTATCAGGAGAGTTTCTTGCATCTGCATTGGAGTTTCTCTCAAAATCAGACTCTCTCAACAGCTAAAACTATGTCTGCTAGGGCACTCACCTGAGACATAAGAACCCTGGTTTGGACTACAGCTACTGCTTTGCAGCAGATTTTTGACTCAGTCTCAGATAAATTTAAGTAAACAGCAGACAACTAAAAACTATAAGAAAAAGGAAATTTGTCCACTTTGTAAAGTATTTACCATTCTGAAAATTGTTTCCCAGCATCCTCAGTTTTGTAGGTACATCTCTGCAGTTAAGAAAAACTGTCCTTGACAGTAGTGAAAGTAGTATTTTCACTGGAGCAGGATGTCTTTTAATAACAAATTTTATTTCTACTAGAAGCTTGGAATTACCTGCTGCATTCATGCAGTCTTGTTTTTGTTACCCAAAAAACTTGTTGCTCTTGTGGTCTTTTAAAAAGAAAAATGGCATAAGCAGAGTGGAATAAAGAACTTGGCTGTTTTCTTTCTTTAACATTTTCATGCTATATACCTTCTAGTATCTCTTATTATAACCTTTATAATTTTATCTCTTAGTATAGTTACTTTCAAATTAAATATCAAAAAGGAGGAAAGAGAAGGCAGTTTGTATAGAGGGAGGTGGCATAAATCTGCTAACAGGGGTCATTAGACCGGACAAATGCCTTTCTCCCCTGAGTTTCCTAGATAAGGAGAACCTATCTAGTAGTTAAAAATTCCAAGAGTCATTCTGGATAGCATTACCGACCCCCCTGGGTGTTGCTGCAGAGTTCATGCCCTGTTTCATCAAATACTCAGTGACATTCACCAGGGGCCATGCTAATTATAGGGATTTAGCAGACAATGTCTAAGAACATTTCATCATAAAATAGCATGTCTTTGTCTACAAGTATTGGTTTGTTGATGTGCTAAGTTAGCAAAAAACTGGAGGTAAAATGATTCTGCAGTTTGTTAGTGTACCTTTATAGCAACATTAATCAACATATTGAAATGTTAAGGTACAATCTCCCCTGTGTTTAGTGCCAGCAGTACAGTGCTGTTTTGCAATTACATGGAGGAGAAAGGATCAAGGTAGCTTAAAAATTCATGGATTATACATTAGTTCAATGTCTTCTAGCCCAATTGTTTTAATGAGCTACATGGTTGATTCACTATAAAACATTTGTCTTTTACTTATGCCAGACCACTTCAGTACTCTCTCAACTGAAATCAGGTGGGAGGGGACAGTGTAAAGTAAGGGATGCAAATAAAACTTTCATTTTGCTTCACTGCAAGTTGCTTGATTGTCAGAGTGCAAAGCTTGTCATTACAGAGTGAAGTCCCTTATTCGAGGCTAAGTGCAGAAGCAGACATAAAAAAAGTTAGCTTCACCTGAGTGCAAGGCATAGGCTTTCCTTGTACAATATACAGGGACAGGGTGTCTCAGAAAGCTGTAAAACAGCCAGCTTCTGAACAGCCTACTCTACTCACCTCAAAAGGCTGTGAAGAAAAATACCTTTTATAACCCTCCTGGCAGAGAGGGGCTTAGTCCCAGAGGTCACATTGCCATTGTCACTGAAAGCCTCTCTGGGATGTCGCTACATGACTCACTTGCAAAATGTTGACAGTGACAGTGTGGTGTCTTCAGTGTTTGGGTCCCACTCTGGCCCAGTCATTGTGGAACTCTCCATACCCATGTTTTAACTCTATTTTTGAAAGTGAAAAATTCCAGCAGAAAATATACATTGTCCCACTCACAGTAGCTTATAGGATGGTGCCCTGTACTATCCAGGTAGCTGGTGGACAGGAGGGTCACACCAGTACCGCTCTGATTCTAAGAATACCCCAAGCTGGGTGTTCTGTTGAAAACTTATATCACAAATTTATTTCTCCATCAGATCCATAAGGGGATTTATAGAAGAGGGTTTATTTACATAATTTGAAGGATTCTAGGGATTGTACAAAACCTAATCTAATTTTCTGTTTCCTGTATATAATATAGTTTGTACGTATTACACTTAGTTTCTATATTATGGAATAACTTGAAATTAGCAGTCGGTATCTCTCTCTGACACACATATTTCTATTTACACATTGAAATGCATTAAAATTAATCCATCTTTTTACAGTAGTTATTATTGGTTTATTAAGCATTTATGTAAGGATGTGTCCTGTCAGTCAGGATGGACTCAGTTGCAGAGGCACAGTACAGTACAGACATTATAAAACTAATATTCCTCCCTTTTAATGGCAGCAGCAATCACAAATAATTACTTGATTAATAAAAACTTTGGAGTGGACTCGGTAGACTTTAAGAGGACATAAAATTAGATTTTATGAAAGCATATGTATGTTCAGTTCTATCAGAAATTAACTCAACCACCTACCAACCACCTTGGGAGAATAACTTCAGGTTGGCAAAAATCCATCAGATATTTTAATGACAACACAAATAGTAGTGAGAGAAATAGGAACAAATGATGAAGCAGAAGAATTTGAATTAACAAATAGCTAGTGAGAAAGCCACCAAAACCTGGTGCACAGCATAGAAATGTCCTATCTTTGAATTTCAGGAATGTTTGACTTTGCTAGTGGATGTCTTGATCATCAGGCAGATATTGCTGTTTCTTCCTACTCCCCCCATCCCCCTACTCTTTCTTCGCCTTTATTTCTCCTATTATTAACATCTTTTCTGCACAGAGGTTCATCTCATTTGCCTATTTATTCTTTTCTGAGAGTGGTTTGTAGGAGGCATTTATCTCATGCTCTATGTTGTAGCATTTGTTTGCAGAGCTTCAAGGGTGCAGGCAACACTGATCTCCAAGATATGACTCTGCACTGGTGTGCACAAAGTGTTTCAAGCCATTGGGACACTTTCTGTATCTTCACTGCAGCTTTCCTAAAGGGTTTAAGTGAGAAGAGTCTTTATGTCCCCTTGTTCTCCAAAGCAAAGAACCTCTAGTTCTGACATGGTAAGATATATAAATAGTTAAGGACTTGGTAGCAGACAGGAAGGAGAACTTCTGAAGCCTGTTCTCATCCTTCTGCATTCACACAGCATATAACAGCTTTTGTTTACTTTGTCTGTTTTATGGTGCCTGACACATAAGTTTAAATAACATAACATATAATTCTTGTAAGGATCTTTTACACTTATATCCTTTTGATTAGATGGTTGGAAATAGGAGATGTTTAGTTCCATGGAAACTGAACTCCCAACTGCATTTGTATCTCTAGCCTCCTTTTAAAAAATCTTCTTGCAATATCCTATTACTGTGATTTCTTTTCTTTTTAACTGTGGGGGAAAGGCAGAACACTTCTAGCGAGCTCAGTGAAGCTGTCAAATAAATGCATTGGCAGACATGTTAGTGTTTAATGGCTCCATGAAGTGTTACTGACAATTCTAATCATAGAAGTTTTTGCAGATACACTCAAACCCAGACCATGCAAGGTGAGATCACATAATCACACCAGGTTTCATTTTGCAAAGTTCTTTGTTGTTTGGGATTTGGTTGGAATTTTTTGTTTGGTTATTGTTTTTTTATTGTTTTTTTTTTAATTAAAAAGCCTCTACTGAGCATATTTGGAGATGTAAGAGCTTATTACAGTTTTATGTGATTTTTATTTTTAATGCAAAAGACCATACAGTGAAAATGCTAAGAGTCCCTGGGGAGTGGAAGTGATTTCTAAATTACGGTGCTGAGAAGTCACTGCTTTAGTTAATAAATCAGAGAATAGTTCAAAGACATACAGATTTATATTATTTGTATTTCCTCCTAAAATATTTTATTATTGTTGTCTACATAGAGCAGAGACTTTGATAAGTTTGTAAGTCACTATTTTGCTCTTTTGAGAAATGAACATTGTAGATGAAGTTTTCTTCCTGGAGATGGTCCTAAAGAGAACACCCACTTGTTTTTATAAGAGTGCTAGGGAGGCTGTTCTTAGTTATACTCTAGTACAAATAGCCTAGCACATAGAACCCTGTGTAAAGGGAATGTACACAGTTTTATGAATGGGATTTTTCTAAACCCTTCTGAAGTTAAAAGGAGTGCAAAACATGTATTTAAAAAAATAAGGCGATAAAAAGATTAAAAAAGGGATAATCTCCAAAGCCTTTTTCCTGTGAGTATTTTTAAAGGGTAGAACCATTTCAAATGCTCACTCACCTATAGGATATAGATTTATTTTTTCCAAACTAACTTATTGTTTCAGTATGTGTGCTTAATGGGCTTCTGTGACATGAAAGTGCTACTTTCATGGGACTCATTGTCTTCATCTCTTCCGGCTGTCCTTTAAGTCAATATTAGTTTATAGAGAAGTGCCACAGTGCAATTAATTTGTCCTTCAAAGAATTCAGATTAATAAATCAGTCTCTTTCTCCCTCTCCTCCTCTCTTTTTCTGCACGCTTCGTGGTGAGGTAAACATTAGCGACAGCCAAAACTCAAAAGACTGAAAGATCTAATTCAGAAAGGGCTCCCCAAACAGGATACTTATCTTAAACATACAAATTGATCTTAACCTTTGCAAGTTTACCTTTTTCCATGTGCCATTTTCTTTCTACCTTATTCAGAGTATGCTTCTTACCCTCATACCTTTTTTTTAAAATAGTTCTTTTTGTTTAATATGATTGAAATCATTCTTTTCGAAACTCATCCAGTCTTACTATACAGAGAAAATGCAAACAACTTCTGGATTCATTAAAGCTCAGGTAAATATTTTTCTGCCTCTCTGTGACTTCCAGTAGTCCTCTTTAACTCTCTGTTTTGCTGAAATCTTTCCCCACATATCAGAGAGGCTAACAATCTCCTCTGCATAGGCTACTGTCTTCAGATCTTGTTAGTTCTTGGGAACCCCAGGGAGACACCAAGTGTCAGGTTGTGAATGAAGTAGGCTACCAGAGAAGGTGACAGGTCAGAGGCATGCACCTCATTTGTCACATCACACTTTAAGATCAGGGCATATATTAGGTCAGGTAACTCACTAGGTCAGGTTGGGGGCTATGGATTCTCTTGAGGTTTATAAGGTAGAAAGGAGAATGGAATTGAAAGTATTGGGGGGAAAAAAAGAAAAAGTTGGGGAAAAAAGAACAGACACATCTCAAAGGACAGAGGAAAATTGTCTTAGAACAGGAAGAGCCAAGTTTCTCAGAATTTTTTCAGAAATCTTTGACTCTTTCACTGATCTCTACCTTCATCTGTAATCCCTTATTTCTCAGACTCCTTTGGCTCTGTCCTATGACTCCAGTGAAATTTGCACCCTCCTTTAAATCTGATTCTCATTATGCCATGTGGGAAGCTAACAGTAGGGAGAAGGTGTTGCCATCACTTCTTCTCTCCTACTTTATTTAGAAATGAAGTGGGTTTTTGCAAACCTTTCATTCTTCTTGTCCCTTCTTCCAGGAGTACAAACAGAATTTTGTTCTGTACAGTAGCACATAGGCAAATGTGTAGCATTTGCTAAGCAAAAAGACAGTAGCAAATAAGACATAAGGAACATACTACTGTGTTAAATTTCCAAGTTTCAGTGTTCCCAGGTTTGCTTTGATCTGGGAGGGGAAGGGAGGGTGTTGTTTTGAGGGCTAGAGAACCAGCATTTCTGAATGCAAAGATGGGAATTATTCTGTTTTGAATCCACTCCTGGGGCTGTTACTGTGGAATAAGTAGTAAGTGATAATAGCAGTAAGTCTTACAAATGCTCTGCAGTTGGTGCTGCATCCTGATGAAATACACCTAGTGAAACCTATCATTCCACCAAATGAATATTTGACATGTGGGATTATTACTAGACTGGGATAATTTTCAGCCTTTCACACAGACTCACAGAATATTCTGGATTGGAAGGGACTCACAAGGATCATTGAGTCCATCTCTAAAGTGAATGCCCTGTAAGGGGTTCAAACCTACAGCCATTGTGTTATTAGTACCATGTTCTGACCAACTGAGCTTATCTCAGCTGCTTCTATTTGTACTGGAAGGAGAATAAAACATCTCTCTAAATGAAATATTGCATGCTTATTACAGCAGTGTCTTGACAATAGAGATTCAGACCTCTTCAGGAGGAGGGAAACCAAGTTCAAGTTACGACAAGTTACCACATCCTAAATGTTTTACCAAAAGCTCTAGAGAAAACCCAGAAGCATGAAGATTCTGCTATGTAAGTACAAATAGAACTCATCTCCTTGAAAAGAAGCAGTTACTACATGATCAGACCTGCAACTTTTGGAAGTTTTTGATTTTTGTTGAGAATTTGCACCCAAAATGGAAGGATTATATTTCCATGATGGCTTACAAAACAAAGGACATAAACAATCCAAAAGCCCCCAAACCATCTTAATCCATTTCCTGTATGGCAGTACTAAGGAAACATAAACTTAGATCTTCAAAGAATTCTTGGAGATTTTAACGTCAAGAGGTTGTGTTGAAGCACAATAGCACCCATTCACTGCTTGAAAGAAAGATCATTCATTATTCACATAATCACAGAATCCTTTTGCTTGGAAAAAAATCTAGACCATGAAATCCAGCTGTTAACCAAGCACTGCCAAGTACGACTAAACCATGACCCCAAGTTCCACATCTACACATCTTTTAAATACCTCCAGGGTTGATGACTATGACTTCCCTGGGTACTGTTCCATTGTGTTCCAGTGCTTAACTGGTGGAGAAATAATTCCTGATACGAAATTCATTCATCCTAAACTCAGAGGGTGCATCCTTGAACATAGGCCTCTTTGAAAGTGCTGTGCTTATAGCCTCATGCTTTTTGTGCTTTTCTTGATATAACAGGAATGGGGAAATTACTGAGAAAATGGAGAATATAATGAATCTAGAAGTTAACATGGGAACTCACGCTCTTCACAGAATTACAGAATGGGTCAAATTCAAAGGGGCTACCGCGGTGCAACTTCATCTGGTGCAACCTCCCTGCACAAGCAAGGTTATCCTAGATCACATGGTACATGCACCCAGTTTCTTTTTGCTAAAAAGCAAAAGATATGTAACATAGAAATTGTAAAAAGGAAGATATGTAAGCAGGTTCTCTTTCCAAAGCTCTGGAAAAATATAATCATTAAAAAGAGGACATTATATATTTACTAACAATTTTTTCTCTTGTATTTGCAAAACCAGTTAATGGCCCCAGCCTAGTTTTGTCAGAGTGCCAAAGTCCTAAGTTTTTTTACAATCTGCTCACAGTGAATAGAAAATTTCAGGACATAGAACTCCATAAAACAACATCCATATCCCTTTATATATATGTAAGCCCTTAAAACAAAAACACAGTCATAGTTATCAGACTATTTCCTACAGGTATTAACACTCATATATATCATCAAGTGAGTAAAGCTTATATAAATCATGAGTGAGCATCTCAGTCCCACCGTCATGGTTTAATCCAGGTCTTAAGCTTCTGAGGGAAGAGAAATATTCACTCAAAGGTTATTTCCATATCTGTCAGTCTCCTACATAGATGACATTACAGGTGGTAAAATATGCTCTTCTGAGCAGACAAAATAAAGGGAGGTCCTGTTAGAAAGTTAGCTGGTAAAGTTAAAAAAATTACTTGATATTTGCTGCAGAACAAACTTGTGTGCAAACATTGTTAAGCAAAATAAAAATTCTCTGAAAGTTCACACTCATAGTAACTTATTTTTTTAGTAAATAATAATAATAAATACCAGTTACTGAAAGTGCCAAAATTTTTTTTAATTATCCTTAAAAATGGAATGAGGGATCCAGAAACACTTTCCTATTGTTAGATCTATGATGGAGCCAAAAAGAGGAAGGAGGGAAACTTAATGCAAGTTCAAAGTGAACTTGCAGCAGGCCATCAGTTGGGGATTTAGGAAAAAAGTGGTAACTAAGTTTACTACTAGGGCTGGATGAAAGCCGATTTTTCATTCACTTGATAATAGTGCTGTTATGCTATTATGTTGTTGTTTTTTTCCTGAAGTAAGATGAAAAAGCAAAATAGCAAACATACTTTTCACAAAATGAAATTCAAAAAACAATTAAAATATTCTTTTTTTAGTCGATCTATCATTATCATTTATGATATATCAATTATATCAATAAATTATTGCCTTGTCTCCCTCTCTCTAGCTCAAGTGTTTGTTTTATAATTGTCAAAAACATCTTGACAAAAAAGTTCCACAACCAGCATTTAGAGTTGAATCCCCATCTTATGGGATTATCTCTCTCTTCAATATTTAAGACATTTTAGATGGGAAATATTGGTAGGAAAATTTATTGATCCATTGTATGTAAATGTGAAAAAAAAATATACAATTCTGCTGGTCTCATACTATTTGTAATTAATTATACCATGTAAATTAGTTCTAAAGTATAGACATTTGATTTTGAAATAGAGAATTTATTTACCCATGTTTAAAAACTAGGTATTCCCCTAATTAATACAACATAATTTAAAAGCTAAGTTAAAGAGGATTTTCTGACTGGAAGTTGTTGCCCTTACTGGTGAGACATAGCACAATTCCTGCAGCAAATAGTAATTTTTTTTTCTAGCTGCATATTCAGTCAAGCTGAGATCAAACATCATGATTATTTTTGGCAAAAGGAACTCTGAAGCTTATTGAATTATTCTGCAATATTACTTACTGTTTGGCTTCTTGGGACTGTGCACTGTTTCTACTCAGTACTCAGCTGGAACCACTTTCCAGGAATTTCACTGAAAGATTTTATTGCCAGTTTAATCTCTATTTCTTTCCTTTTTCTTGTTCTCCTGTGATCCTGTTTTCCACAATAAATTATTTAATTTTTTTTTTATTTTTAATCTGTGTAGCAGAGATTCTATGACCAATCAGAAGCACCACAATTGTTCTTTGTATAGGGATCTATACCTGTCTCTCAGGGGTGGATATTAATGCCATGTCTGGGAATAACCTTATGTTTAGATTTGCTGCTTTATGAATTTGGCTGTATTATACAAAAGGAGAAATCATTGGGTCCCCTTATACACAGCCTTACCTAATGCTTAATGTTTAAAGCAAATGTCTTTTTTTTTGTTTTGTTTCCTTGTGTCATTCCTTTTCATGTATTTCAAATCCACAGTATCTGTTAGATATATTTTTATGGCAGAAGTTAATTTCTCCTCTGATAATAGACAGTAAAAACCTGAGCTTAGTTCCTCAGTTGATCTGTTTACAGTTTATTTGTAACACTGAAAAACCAGTGTTTATAACCCAGAGGAACTGCAGATAGAATTAAGTTGGGTGTCACCCTACCATTTTGATACTGGACAGTATTTGGTGAAAAGATGGGACAGATGGCTATTTTGCAAGCTACCACATCAAAGCATAGTGGCTTTCCTCTCCACTGTCAAAAGAAGCTGATGGGAATTGGGGAATGATAGACAGTATTCTGTTCAGGCCTTTTAAATTTGGATAGTCTCAACCTATTCATAAAAGAAGAATATTGTGACCACATGTTTCATCTGTCCAATATTTAGTTTTAAAATCATGTGATGCTACATACACACACAGGCTGCCTTCATATATCCGGGAATTGCCAGTGGTCATAAAGTAATAACATTTTTCTTACTCTAAAATACCACATCAGAAGAGCCTGACTGCAGCTTAACAATAACTAATCTGCTTTTTTATTCTTAGAAAAAAATTGCTGGGAGTTGTGAGATACTCTACTTTTAGTTCTATTAAAGTGGATTTTTCTATCATCTATATTTACTTTGCTACAATGCTGATCTGTAGCACTACTGAAACATGTTCAATTACAATAGTGAATAATAATTTATCATAGTCTCATTCCAAAATAAATGAATAGTCAGATAAAATCCCAAAGGTCAGGGAACAAAGTGAAACAGACCACCTGGTCCTGGAGCTGCGTAGGGGGAATGGTCTCTCAAGGAGATACACTTAAGGTGGGGAAAAGTTATTTGTGAACTGATCACTAGGACATGATGCTGTTGTGATGCATATGATGTTGATACTGCTAAGATTGGAGATGAAAATGAGTCCTAACAGTGTGAGTTGGTGAATCTGGATAGATTTGTAGAGATACCAAAGAATATGAACACAATCCAAGTTTTAGATTGTTTCTGTGCAAATTTGCAGCATCTGCTAGAATTGGTACAAGTCCAAAGACTGAACTGGATTCTAGTCTGGTGCCCATTTCTTGAACCAAATGAGATGGGATTGACAACAAAAATCTTATTTGGAGGGGAAAAGGATATCTTCTGCCATTAATTTGTACATGCTGTACCAAAGCTGAGCACATAAGCAGAACTTCATTCCACCTTTACAACCCCTCTTTCCTGATTCCAAAACAATGAGGAAATTCAGACTTAAACTAATGCATCTCTGACATAAACTAATGCAGTTACAGTGCTACCTTTTGGTTTTGTTTCTCACTATGAATGTTGTTTTTGTGGACAAGCCTTAGCTAAACTGTTTCTTTAAACACACCATCTCTCTGGCCCTACTCTGACCTGAATTTTAGGTACAGAGCTCTCTTGCTAATGCTATGCTATTTAAGTGATCCTTGTGCTGGGGCAAATACCTAGTGTCTTACTATCTATTTCTGGATGCAGACCAGATGATAGGGGTTACAATAACATCACCACAGGACACCTTCCTAAATTATTGCAGAGTAGATGGCAAGAGAATTAGATTGTCCATTTTGGGAAAAGAGTGCCTTTGATTTGAAAAATTTCAGAGGGAACCCAACTTAGTTATTCATTTCAAGAATGGCTTGTTCCTGGAATGTGTGTGTGCTGTTCATGCACCAGAACATGATTCAAATATCAAGTCAGTGTGTGGTTTGAAGTATTTTCTCTATCTCAGGGCTGGACATGCTGGGGTACTTGCTGGTGGTTATTATCTGTAATCTAAGTCAGACTTCAGTTGTGCAACTACTGACAGGGAAGTAACCTTTCCTTCCAGCTCTATGTAACTCTACAGTTACAGCAGTGACCTTGCAAAACAAAGGTGATTAGCTTGTCTGACCTTACAAGCCACATGTGAAATCCTTATACGGCTGAGCTCTTTTTGACTTAATATGCAGTCTAGAAGTGTGGCAAAGGGTGATGGGTGCCCCAGAGCCCATTTCACATTCACCACACCAATTGGGAGTTTGGCCAAGCCCCAGCCTGACCCAGTGATAGCAGTGTCTGCTGGCTCATTTCCTCCTACCAGTGACAAATTGTCTGTTCTCCTGCTGGTCTTTGCTGATCACACGTTCTTGTCTCAGCACAAATGTTACAACTGAATTGCTTGCAAGCCAGATGTGGCCTGTGGACTACAGGCTTGCCACCCTGGTTCTATGGAAGAGGAAAAAGTAGTCTGTGAGAAAAGGAAGTGCTTTTCAGGGGTTGGAAAAACATTTTCTCTTCTGCTAAAAGCACAAATGTAAAAATATGTACCAAACTTCCAGGGAAATAGAATTGTCAAAATAGTCATTGAACAGAAATGTACGAATAGGTGTGTGTCAATATTATCCCAATACTGCCTTTGATTTGATGGCATAATTTTATATTAAAATATATTAAAAATACTTTAAATTTATACAATGTTTTATACTTTATAGTATGTATAGACTATAATGAATATATCACTTAATGAAAATTTTAAATCTTGTAGTAAAAACATATTATCTGGAAAAGAATTACTAAAGGGCTAGTTGTCTTTGTCTAGAAATTTCAATATATTCCCAGTCTGTATCTATACATAATTTTGTTTATTTTGCACTATCTGCCACCTGTGTCCTAATGAAAAACGAGTGATAAATGCTTTTCCTCTGAAATTTTAACACAATTACATTCTTCTTCCAACAGGGAAGAGAAAGTCTTGCACTATATTTTTTTTCCATCATACACCTTTTTCTTTTTTACTTTCTCAACTTTCTATACTGCATCTCTCAATCATTTTTCGTCTTCCAATCTCCAAAGAGATTTTTGTCATGTAGTTAATACCAGCTTCTCTGGTATTAGCTACATGACAATAATAATAATAATAGTAATAGCAGGTGTTGACTTCCATCAGCTTGCAGTTGCTCAAGCAAATGGAATATAATGGTTTCACAATTTAAAGGTGGAGGGGAGGAGAACAGACAATTCACAAGTTATATTTATATTTTTTAAAGTGTTAAACTTGTGTTGTTCTACTGAAAATTTAGCAGAGGTATAAGCATATTGAGCTGCTTAAATTCAAGTTCCTTTAGCCATAATGCTCTGAGACAATATATTCCATACTGATAAGATTGTCTTTCTGGCAGATTTGTATCTGGGGGAAGGGGCATGGAGAGGACCCTTTTTTCTTGGAGAAAATTATTTATTTTCCAATTAATGTTTCCTTTTTTTAATGATACAATTTTCATAAAGTTAATTTTTTTTCCAACCCTGTTTTTGGCACATTTCTAAATTTCATTTAATAATACTGGGAATAGTACATACTGGGAAGGCCAAAGGCAAAGGGGAGCAATGAGGCTTCACAGAGGGTACTAGCAAACCATTCTAAATTGATTAGGAAGATGAAGGAATTTAACACAATATAGATAAACTCTATAAAGAGAAATAGTAGCTATAAGAGAAGTTCAAAATGGCAACAGATATAGTCAGCAAACGCAGACTGGAAGATAAGATTGTGTCTGCTACAGTGATAATAGAATACACATTGTGTAATGCTCAGAGCTAAGTTTTATCCAGACCATCCTCCACCTTCATATACCTGTCCATCTTTAAAGGAACATACTTGTAGATTGATTGTTAGGTATGTACATATGCACATCCACTAAAAAGCTTTTTTAAAGTATATGTAAAATGGAAATATATCATTAATTGTACAATGAGTTCCAAGATGAAAAATTAATACACTCACACGCACACACACACACACAAAAAAAGCTGTTATAAATGCCATGGCATAGTAGCCATTGCATCATTAAAATTTATTCTTGGAAGATACTTGCTGAAAGTATATATGTTAAATAACTCTGCAGTCTGCCACATATTCATAAATGATTGCTATATACACTTTAATTTACATTGAGGAATAGTACTTCAAATGAGAAAAATGAAATAAGCTTTCTTATATACAGAAATAAAAAAATGGGCAAATACTTCTTTAATTAGTGCTTAATGCAATTTTAAAAAGGAACTCAAAACTGAAATAGATTTGACTTTATGTACACTGTATCTTAGTGTTATTAAAGTTTGTAAAAATAAAATTCAGAGGCTGCATTTACGAAATATAAAAAAACTGCATTTGATTTGGTGTGATTTAGATGTCTAAAGCCAGCTGTAGCCACATCTATTATGGGAATTCAATGTGAAATATTTTCATTACTAATCTGGTGTTGATGGAAATCTTTTATGATTTTGACATGCCTCAGATTAAAAAGCATTAATATAGTAAGAAGAATGGGTTTATCATTTGTTTCTATTTCTCTACCTGTCTATAAGTGTCTCTGTGCAACTATTCTATTAATATCATGACAGCATAATTGGGTAACCAAAGATATCTGCCTGTTTTTAAAAACTCTAATATCAAGGTGAGGCAAACTTACAAACTGTTACGCCAACAGATACTTTGAGGGAAACAAATCTTAAAGTGTAGAATGTGATATCCATAGGTTGTTTTAGATTAAATAATCAGCATTGATCTGTCTAGTATTGACATAAATTGTATCTTTGGCAGCAGGTCTTATAAAAAGCATGAAAATTATCTGATTGAAGATATTTTCTCATCAGAGCAGCAGCCAGTATTTAGAAAGAACAATGGATGTTTATTGCTGACCATTCCTATATTTACCAGCCACCTCACCATTTCTGTTGGTACTTCCACAATGACCATTTCCCAGAAGCAGTATCTTTCCAGACTGTTAAGTGATTAATCATTTAGCATACATAAAGCAGAGGTTCTCTTTCCAGAAGTTCGCAGTAGTAAAATGTGGAAATATTTTTACTTCATAGAATATAGTGGAAGTATCTAAAATGTTCTAAACCAATCGCATCTCATCTCTACAAGCAGTGGAGACCTACTTGACAGCATTTTATTTAACAGCCACTGCAATATTTTGCATGTGATCATTGTGTTCTTCATGGAAATGTGGAAGAATGTGTCCAACTCCTCTCATTCTCTGACTCACACTTCCTTTTTTCCATACTTTCATACTGTATATGCCATATCCCATTTCAGAACAGCAGTGAGTGACTTTAGACGTTTCTCAGGGATTATCATGCTACGTGAGCAGCTGTATATCCAAGGCATCTAAAGATGCCCCAGAAATGCTTTGTTTGGAGTATCTTGCTGATAAAATGGGGCTGGTGGTACTCCAGGTTGTCTGCTACCTGCAGGATAAGCAGATATGGAAAAGAGGCAAAACAATAGATTTATTCTTGTTCACAGGAGGAAATCAAAGCAACACACAGTACCTCAAAAACTGAATCTGATTTATGGGCTTGTTCAGTCTCCCTGAGTTCCTGTTAACTTTGGGAAGTAGGGGGGTAAGATTCATCTACACAGTATATATTCAGCCTCTTTCAGTAAGCAGCTGTTACAAACAGTTTGCTGTTTTGCTCTGAAGTGTAATTGATTGCAAGAGAAATATAAATCTCTATTTTTACCTGTTACTGAGAAACCAAGACGGGGCCATTTAAGGACACTAATTTATGCAATTTAGCTTTTTGCCACATCCATTTATCACAAGTCCAGTGTAGTGGAAAAACTTCCCCTCCTGAATTGTTTTCCTGAGATTTATTGAAAGAGACCTAAAGTACTAGAATGTACTTCAGAGATTAGTTCTGTATTAGTGTCTGAGGTTGACTCCAGATGGAGATGAGATGTGGCGTTTTGCCTTGCTTTTAACAGCTTTGCATCCCAATGTTGATCTGAGTTAACTCCTCTACTGGTTCCTGTCCTTAAATCTGGCTTTTTCAATTATGAAGTCACGACGTGAGAAAATCACACAAAGTATGCCCCTAATTAGGCACACCCTTTTGCTGCCATGCTTATATGGATGGTTTTAGTGATGCCATATACAATGTTGCTTAATGTGCTTGTTAATTATTATCTCAACCTGTAAACAGAAGATGACTAGTTCTATTGTATCCTCTATCTGCAAAGTGGAGGGTTTGTGTAGGCAGAGAATTTGGCCCTAAACCAGAATATTTATTTTTTTTTTTACTTCTAAAACTGTCAGGAAAACATTTGCATATTTTCCCTGCTTTCACAATGTCCAGCACAATGAAACCCCCTTTTCCTTAAGGCAGTGTCTTGATAGAAATATTAAATAGAAATAGAAGTACAAGACTTTTCAAAGATTGTATGACCAGTACAAGCACTCTCTCTGCCTGACAACATTCAGTCACTTGCAGATAACTGCCTTGACTTTGAAAATATAATAGAAAAATAGCCTTGTTTTCTGGTTGCTCCATGAGCTGCTGTATTCCAGTGGCCCTTTCTCACCTTAATTTCATCCTTCTCCTAGTATAAATCAAATTTTCTTGCTCAGGCACCATCTTATCTTTGGCTTAAAAATTCAATTCATACAAGAGACTTTGCATAGCTTATATCATAAAGGCCTCTCACAGACTCCAGAGCTACATACTGAAAATATAATAAGATTGGAAAAGTAGAAAAACATTCCTGCTTGACATAAGATGAGAAAGTAAGAACTTACATTTTCATCCTCCAACATGTTTTTATGAAGTGAAAAGGTCTTTTGTTATGTTTCCTTCCTCTGCATTGCAAAACTGTTCAGAAATTGTCAATACATGGGCACAATATTCTCCCGTTTTTGCCCAGGAAGAATGATCAAAGAATGTAGTAATAGTTTTTATGTTCTGTAATCATTCTCTTCTTAGAGTGAATCTTAATAATTTACATGCCTATAGAAGCTAGGTTTAGAATACCCATCAGGAAAACTATTTCTCATCACTTTGAGTAAAAAGCAAGAGTGATGTTTTCCCCTTGTGAATGGGCAATTGCTTGGAGATGTCTCAGTGCACCCAAAAGTCTGCAATTCCCTGGTGGAACATATAGCAGAGAAATGTGGATACAAGGAAAGGGATAAATAAAAAAGAATGAAGACCAGCATTGGAGCAGGGAGTGACCAGAGATCTTCTCTGCTCACATATTTAGTACCTCATAGATATAGTTCCACAACTTCCAGATACTTGTGCTGGAAAATAGCCACCAGTCACCATCTCTGTGTAGAAAAGACCATATATCTTTTTTAAAGCTCAATTTTTCCACACTGCTGGACTTCTGGGGACCACTCTTTTGCAAGTGTAAAATCTGTCAGCGTAAGCTTTTATGATCTTCTCCATCAAATCATACTCCTAGTAAGTCCATAGGGGAATATGGGCTCAGGCAGCTTGCTCTGTGATCACCAGAAGTGGATGGCCTAGGCACCTGTAAAATTCATTTATATTTTAATGAAAATCCTGAAACTTAAAATATTAACTCAGCTGAGCGAGGCATCACTCATAGAAGGACATTTCAGCTTGCTGTTGATTTCTGTACATTTCTACTACTAAAGTAGGTGATTCTTCTCAATTGCTTGGAGCCAATGTGGATCTTAGGAGAGGGTCTGTATCAGGGAAACTCTAGAACCATGTCAGAAGAACTCAGATTGCAAAAGTGACCTCCTGAATAGCGATTGTTAGACAGCAAGGAGCACATCAATCTTCCTCTTGCCCACAAAGCCCGAGAGATTGCTGGGATATAGACAGTCCAGGACTCCTTGTCTTAATTCTTATGGGTAAAGGAGTTAGAGTTGTCTTCCCTTATGGAGAATCAACCCTCTCTTTATACATCATCTGTAAACAACAACCTTTGTATAACAATTTTGGGGGTGGCAGTGGTATAGTCTTTTATGATTTGGTTGGTTCTACTGTCTGCTATGCAAAACTATCCACAACATTCCTGGCAGCTCTTTCAGAAGCAGGTTGATCCACCTGGGCCCATAGTGAAATACTGTGTGATGGAGATGCGAGGCCACTGACAAGGCCAATGCCATTGCAGAACTGTGCAGCTGCTGCCTTTGAGAATGCTGGTAAAACCTTCTGTCTTGGGAGCACATGAGCAGCCAGGCCATTGTCTTGACAGCCTTGTGTCTTAGCTCCAGGAAGAGCTGAAGTATTTCTGGCATAGGCTATTAATGGATAAAAAGCATGTGATCTTCATAGATCAGTCTGCAGTGTAATGTCCCAAGGCAAAGATGAGCAAGAAGCACTTCAGAAAAGAGGGGGAGGGGGTTGGGAAACACTGAATTGAGCCAAGTGGGGTCTGTACCTTATGTTTTTACTGGCAGGAACAGCTATAGTCTTTTGCAAAGCTCCAGAGTTCTCAGCTTACTGTGAATAACTCTTGGATCAAGCTATCAAAATGCAGTTTCAAAAACTGAAGAGATTCAGGATGTGGAAATTATTATGGCATATACCAGACAATCCCAAGATTTGTTTTAAAACTTCAGGGTCCTATAAACAGCCTCTTCTGCCTTCTTGGTACTTATACTCTCTAACTAAGTGTCCACTAAAGATATGGGACATGCCTTTAGTGTTTATCTGTCTAAATTCTTATTCCACTTCTGTGATTTCAGTATCACTTGATCACCGCTCTTATTGTAATGTGATTGTATGTTCCATTTTTTCCACACTACTTTCCCTGTGTTGAATGCATTTTTTCAAAGGAGAAGAAAGGGGACTGCTGAAAAGCAGTAGCTTTTTTTTTTTTTACAATCAATAAGTAATTATGCATTCATTTTTATTTTATTTAAAGTGAAAAGTAGGGAGGAGAGAAGAAGAAAACTTCTTTAGCCTTAAGGAACACATGAAAATGCATTGCTATAAGTATTAGAAATATACAGAAGATGGAAGCATTTATTAGTGATAAAGAAAAGTATCAGATGGGAAACAACCCAGCTCTGTGTAGGCCAAGGAGATTTTTTTCCATATTATTCTTTAAACAAAATTAAAAAATACATACATTTAACACATAAATTAAATATTATAAAATTAAATACCCTGAGAGTCAAATAGCCATTTCACAAATACTTATTCACACCAGCTCCTTTATGGCCAGTGGGAATACAGTGGTGTGGGATAAGTTCTTGATTTTTCAAGGTCAGTCATCTAAAGAGTATGTAAAAATCATACATTTGCAAGGAAAGACAATCCCTTAATTGCTAGCAGAGGCTGGTGACATATGAAAGTGGATAGGCAAAACTGTCATAGGTCCAAGACCAGAGTCAGTTCAGAGCATCTGGTAAAGATCACAGAGTGTTAAACTTGCATCTGCCTGTGACACAGAGCCTTGTCTGTTAACTGGAATCCTGCATATCAAGTTGCACAAACAAATGCAGATTTTAAGATCACTTATAAGGTGCCTACTTTGCAATCTCCATTCTCTCTCTTCAGCTCTAGTGCAGTATCAAACATTCCAGAGGACAGGTGGCTATTTTCTTTGAACAATGCAAGAGCAAATATATTACTTGGAGTTTTTCCTTTGTGCCTTTCTCTATATGTATATGCATATATTATTTGCCTGCATACAAGCATCATTTGTTTTGTGTATCTGTAAATTATAAGGATAGTATTGAACAGTAATTACATATTTATCTAGAAAAAGTTTTCACAGTGTTGCAATAAATGAGAGTAATTAGAGTTCTTGGAAGAAATGTCAGGCAAAATTATGAAGCAATGCAAAACACCCTTATCAGGTTTTCAAAAAAATCAATTTAGTAAAGCAAGATATGCACTGATTCTCTGATTGTGATGACTTTGAAATAAAGGGTGTTTTTATGTGTAGCAGGTGAGGAAATTCACATCTTAATAAGACAGCCATTGTATATGGGAATCAGTTTGGCTAATATTCTTCCTGTTCTCCAAATCTGTGCTTATATTGATTCTTTCCTAGTCATTAGAAAATTTTCTGTTCAATTTACAGACATTAAAATCTAGTATCTTGTTCAGATTTACTCACCTGCAGGTATAATATGTATTCCCTTTGATATTATCATAAACTGATGCCAAATTGGAAACTGGGCCCAAGCATTGTGTCCCAACATTTCCATCCAGTAATGGGTGGTAGCTGTTCAAAAAATGCCACATTGCAACGTTTTACTTAGTAAGCCAGCAAGGCATAAGTGAATTGTGAGTGCAGTAACATAACCTCACTAACATGTAAAGCCTTTATCAGATTTCCTGCTGAAGGTCTTTTCTGACATGCACCAGAGTAGGGTTTCAGCAATTTAACATCTGAAGAGAGGACTCCAGCTATTAAATGGGTTTTTGCATGTACATGGATGGCTGGCTGTGCCCTCAGACAGACGCAAAGCCTGTGCAGCTTCTGTCCTCCCATCAGCTTTTGGGGTTCCTTTTTGGTGATACTCAGGAGTTGAATGTGGGATAATCTAGTACTCCTCTCAGCTCAGACTGAGATTTACTAGGCAAAGATAAAGGCCAAAACCTGTAAGTAACTGGCAGACTGGTGAGTTAAATAGAGCTTCCTCTCTAAACAAGTTGCATCAAACAGATACAAAGCTATTGTAGCCCTAACTTTTAGAAATTAAAAGCTTGAAGTGGAACTTAAATTGAAGCTGCTTACTGAAAAGCTCTAATACTTTTGTTGCTTTATCAATTTGTTCTGGGAAAACAGTTGTTTAATATGTTATATGGTGATTAGCTTTGACAGTATTCTGTTAATGCGGGTCTCAGAGCACATAGCAGCTGAGGCAAGAATGTTGCATAGGAAAAGTTTCCTCATAGCAGAATCCTACATAGTTAAGTTTTGTAGTTAGATTTATATGCTGAGAAATCAAGTAATCACTGATGTTTCTTGCAAGTGTCTCCAAAGCTTGGACTTAACTGGATCATATCAACTGAGGGACAAGAAACAGAAACAGCTTTCTAAAGCTGGAAAAAACAGGACAGGGTAGGAGCACAGTACAGGAAGAAATTATGTGTGATGCACATGGCATCTGATTTCAATATGATGACTTTTTCTTCCCTCTTTGAATGTGTATCTGAAGTATGCCATTTGTTTTAATGTCCATGGATTGCCTGGTTATTAAATTAAACATGACCTCTGCATTTCTATCAACCTTAGAAAGGACTGCTGCTTTTGTAACATTATAGATGTTTTTGTCAAGTATATTTATAGCCTACTTATTCAAATAGTTCTTATTATCTTCAAAAGATATTCCAGCAAGTCTGGCACCTTGCAGTAGCTTTGTACCTTTGCTGTAGTTTAAAGGAAGATGATTGTTTCTTTTCTACTCTCTGAGATACAATCTTTCTATCCTTACCCCTATCTATTTCTTCCCTGGTATTCTGGCTGCCAGTTTTAGTTCCTTGGACAGCACTGTGGCCTTTGAAGTCAGAAGAAGAATATCTCTTTTCACATGATCAATAGGCACTCGGCCACCATGTCTCCACAACACTATTTTTAAAAATAATTACCAAAGTTTCTCCTGCGAATGAGGAAAATAAATTCTTGAATGTCTAGGCATTCATCAGATGAGGCTGAGATAAGCAGATGAAATAGGGGGGCTGGATCAAACTGCTACAGGATTAAATTTTTATGCTTTTACTTTGACATTTTTTGCTAGATGAGTTAACACTTGGCCCATTTGTACTGTATATTTAGGTTTGGGTTGTTTTTTGGTTTTTTTATTGTAACATATTCTTCCTTTTCTCAGTTGCTAATGAAAAGTAATGAAATGCCAACATATCCCCTTAAATTATAGCCTTTTCAGATGTATATTCAAGCAGACATATCTTGTCCTGGGAAATGCTACAGCTCTAACAACCAAGGGTCCACAGGCTCAGCTTTAGTCAGGAAGTTTTAGGGGACTAAGAAGCAAATGCAAGCTGAGGGAAGGAGGGGAGGCAGCATGAGAAAAATTAAGATGGGGCTCATTTAAAGAAAAAAAATCTCTAGATTTTTGGAGACTTGGAGTACAGAGAAGGCTGGCAATGAAAACCTGACTGATGGACAAGTTAAAAATAGGGGCACATTGTTAAAATTACTGCACATGGTAATAGGTGGTAAATAAAGAATGAGTTATTTATGTCTACTAAAAAATTACCACAACTGATAGCACACTTTTACTACTGTGAATACATGTAGCGATGCACTAAAGAAGACCATTGATTATGACTGCAATGTATCTTTTCAGAGAGGGCTACAGAGAGACAAATTTACTGGAGAGAGGTGTATGATGCAGTTATGACCTGCTTGAAAGGCAACAAGGATGTATATTGTATACACCTAATAAAATACATGTCCTTTTTTTTTATTAAAAGCATTTAGCTGAAAAAAAATGCATAAATTATAAATGAGATTTTTCCCATTTTATGTAATTCTCATTTATTTCATTTAATGGAGGCTAGGGATACCACATCTTCATACTCTTACAGATAAAAAAAATATACAGTTTTCAGTGTAACTTCTGTAAAAATAAGGGATCTAATAATTAATTTCTTTGAGGATGAATAAGACTGCAGTAAAGATTGTGAAAATATATAGCTGCTTGTAATAAGGAGAAAGCACCAGGAATATGTGGGATAGTGGAATATAGGGAGAAGAAATACGGCAGGGAATGGAATGGAATGGAATGGAATGGAATGGAATGGAATGGAATGGAATGGAATGGAATGGAATGGAATGGAATGGAATGGAATATTTTTAGTTGGAAGGGACCTACAAGTCCAACTGCCTTGCCACCTCAGGGCTGACTATTAGGGGCATTGTCCAAATTTCTTTTAAACACTCACAGGCTTGCGTCATCAACCACCTCTCTAGGAAGCCTCTTTCAGTGTTTGATCAATTTCTCAGCAAAGAAAAGGCTCCTAAAGTCCAGTCTAAAGCTGCCCTGATGATGCTTTGAGTTTTGATGCATTCCCATGTGTCCTGTGACTGGATCCCAGGAAGAAGCATTCAGTAATTTCCTCTCCACCCCACCTCCTCAGGCTGCAGAGAGCAATGAGGTCACCCCTCAACCTATTTTTCTCCAAACTGGACAAACCCAAAATCCTTAGTCACCCCCCACAAGTCATTCATTCTAGCCCTTTCTCCAGCTTTGTTCCTCTCCTCTGGATATATTCGAGTACCTTAACATCCTTCTTGAACTGTGGGGCCTAGGTTGATTATGCAGCAATTATTGCACCCTGACAATGTAGATTATGTCTCTTAACTGAGTCTTCTTGTCTGCTTCAATTATCAATGTACAGGGTAATGAATGTTCACCCAAAAAAAACAAACCAAAACAAAGCAAAAACAACCACCAAAGCAAACAAACAAACAAAACAAAAACTGGAAAAAACCAAACCCAAACCAGTGCAAAGTGTGAAAATTAAACCAAAACTTATGGCTAAGAATTTCTGATTCCTGGCACTATTTTTCTTGAGCCTTTATTGTTACTTCTACGTGAGACAAGCTTATCTAGAGGGAATTCCTTAAGGCAAATGCTGCCATCTAGAGAGAAGCAGAACAAAAGTGCACGATCTAAGTGATAAGATTTTTATTTACAGAGAGACCCAGGAGAAGCTGAACACAGAATGTCCACAGAATGGACGGCAGTAACAGAGATGGGAGCCTTGGGATGTCCTTTCAACAGCTGCTGACTGAAAATATTCAGGTAACTCCAACAGACACTAAGCAAAAAAACACTAAGAAAATCCTGACAAAGGATTTTGAGTATGTATCAAAGATACTGAATAGGAAATTAATTTCTTAGCCAGTTAAAATAATTTCATGTTGCACATTTTTTTATTGGTATTTCCTTTTTTCTGGGAAAAGCTGTCATTCTAAAATCATTTGGTTAAATGGAAGAAATACAAAAGAAGCTTGCATTATAGTCAATTTATTGTTCATCTGCCTTTTTTTTTAACATCACAAAGTGTCTGTTTACTCTTCAGCTGGTTTTGAGAATTATGATTGCAAAATTCAAACAGAAGGACAAACACATAGAAACTATTAAATATAACTGAAAGACAAGAAAGAAAAGTGAGGATTTACCTTGTCTCAGTATATTATGTGTGCAGCTATATAAACATCTCACTGTGCTCAAAGACTGAACTATACATGTTAAGCCTGAATGGCAAAAATGAATTCTTGTAGATGCTTTCAAAACTGCTAGCAATAGCATTTCTCTGGGTATAATAGAGATGACTCATTATGGACTAGTGACTTAGAAGAGCCTGCAAATAATGCTGCACATGTTCAACCTTGTTGTGGCCATTCATTTCACTGAAGTTTTTTGTACAGTTCACTATAAGTTACTCAGAGTTCCAGTTTAAAACCTTCCAAGGAATAAAAACAAGACCGCTTAATTTTTTTCAGGCAATGTCAGTGTGTAAAACTATGCAATGAGTTGACAAGGTCTCTGTGCAGATTATTTTTAATTACCATTTTCTTTAACGTCTTGCTAATGACATGGGTAACCAGCACGTGAGAAAGAAAATAAGGCAAATTGTCTACATTCTAATAACTTTTGCAATCTGAGACTTTAGAATAACTTTGATGCTTCTCCCTAAGGGGTGTCCTGCAAGTGGAAAATGGTAGTGCCCTGATTTTTTCCAATATATGAGTATTTACACAAATGTGTGTTTACATGGCAGGTAGTTGGTGTTTTCATCTGAAAATTGTAAAGCAGCTGTGGAGGAACTTTGAAGAAATAACACTAATAGTTCCTTTATTTTAGGTATATTTGTAATATATACCTAAAATAAAGGAATTATAAATTCCTTTATGATAAATAAATAAACCTTATGCTAGCAGGTTCTGTGTGTCTTGGGATTTGCTCTGATTTCTGAAAAGTTTGGGTTTTGTGCAAACTAAAAATGTAAAGTTCTTCAGAGCTCTGTAATGAAATCAAAATAATTTTATAAAGCAATACTTGGTTTAAAATATTATTTGATAAGTGGGACATTTTCCTAGTGTTTGTAATGCATATTGGCATCAGTAATACCTTCCACCTGGAAACTTTTTCACCCTTCATATTTCATACAGAAATCCTTTTACGTAGTATAATTATACTGTAAATTGCTCAAGCATAACCCATACACAACATGATGGAGTCAGAGAAAGGCTATTTCTACCCCATACCATAAAATATTCTGAAACTGCAGGGCAGATTCTTTTTTTTTTGTCACTACACTTCTTCCTGTTTTTTTGATACTGACATTTCTATCCCAAAGCCTTGAGACACTGACCTTACTATTCATTTGTTCTTTCAGTCATGAGGTTAGCTGGGTTTTAAGCACCAGACATGGGAGCTGTTGGAGCCCAAAAGCAATGTTTACCAGCCATTTTTGTTTCATTTGTTTCATTGTGAGGAGGCTTCGAGTTTCAGACACTACAGGAAGCTCAGGCTATCCCTTTAAATTCACAACAAACACAGTGAGTTTTAAAATATATTTTCTTTCTGGCTGCCACAGAGGATTAGAGAAATGAAATATGCTTTTCATACTAATGCAAAGACATGTTTTGAAGTGACAGTTCCATATGTGACAAGAACAACAACAACAAAAAAAAAAGGGGGAGGGGGTGACGGGGGGGGGGGAAGGGCTGGGGAAGAAAATCACAGATGCCAGAAAATGATGGGGTAGCTTGTGAGCTTCCACAAACATATGTAAACTTCCCAAAAGCAAATTCCTGGCTTTCTTTTAAATGCCCATTAATGTCTTCTGTTCTCTAGCATACGGTAGTGCCTTTGAAAAACTACAGCCTTCCAGAATGCCAGTGATGTAAATAGAATTCTGCATTCCTGCAGTGGAATATTTTTGCTCTTATTTCAGGTTATTTCTTTCCTTTGCCAGCTCCTCTTGCAGTTTTTCACTGTGATAGGGTCACTTCCCTATAATGACCAGGGAGGTGCATTTTAGAAAAAACAGAGAATAGTTATAATAGATTAAGAATGAGTTTGAAGTAACTAAAATTTAACTGACAAATTTGGCAAGGGAAAGGCAGGTTCTTCCAGGATTAGAAACCTATTTTAAGGGGTGTGCTTTCTTGGTTTGGCTTGGGTTTGGGTTTTTTGGCAGTTTGGTGTGCTTTTTCTGTGTTTGTTTTTTTTATATTGTGTCTCTTAGTGTTATTAGAATGGTTAGAATTAAGTTTATTACTTCATAATGAAAAGTGCATATGTCTTCCACCAGTAGAATTCTTATTGGTGGTCATGGGGAGCATGATGAAACAACAGGGAAGAAGCTGGACAGGGAACTAGATCTGGGTGTCTGAGCCTGTCCTGTTTGCATGGGTAAAATTATTCAGGGGAGGCTGCTATTCAGGGTGGGCTTGAGAGACTAGAAAGAAACAGTGTCTGTTAATCTGTGTGGGCATCTTTATTTTGCTCAAAAGTCTCTTTAGATGAAAACTGCACAATATATGCTGCTTGTATTTTTGGGGTTTTTTCCAAATCAAATAGAAGCGGACTAAAGTTGCATGGATTTTGAATGACTAAGATTATAGGATGCAAACTTGGTATCACAAGACGCCAGTGGAAAATTCCCCACAGATTTAGTAAACTGCAGCTTCATTATCCATATTTTCAAATGCATTTTGAAACAGATTTCCAGAAAAGCCACTATCACCTGGAATACAGTTTATGTTAAAACTTGCACTGAGATGTCTTATTTCTGACATATCTGGATTGTTGATAGACTGGAGATGGCACAAATCTAGGCACGCTACATTCCAAGCAAATTCAGGATAAAATTTGATTTAATTGAAATTTTCCAAAAATTAGGAGCTTGGAATTAAATTTATAGCATATTCTAGTTTAGATAATCATACAACAGTATAAAAATCCCCACAATTTATTTTCTATTAGACTCACTGGGTGTATCTTTGACTTTTAAGCAACTTTTTGCTCAAAACAACTGAACATATGCAGTGCAAATAAGTAGATATAGGCATGCACAAGTGCTTGTGTAAGCTGGACAATGTGCAACTAACAAAGGCATCTGGTATAGCTGGCAGCAACATCAGTAAGTTTTCTCTCTCTCTCTCTCCTGTCCCGGAACAGCTTGCTGTACACAGATAAGCATTTCCCTTCTCTTACTTTCTTTTCAAGTTAAAAGACAATACATTCAGTTCATTCCTGCAAGTGTCTGTCCAGACTTCATAAATGTGGTCTCCTCTTACATTAGCAGCTCTAGGTTACAGTCCTGTTGAGGTTTTATTTTCATTCACTAGTATATTACAGTGGTAATATTCTCCCTTTTTCTCCTTTAAATAAGCTGCCTCCAGCCCATGCCAGATAAACTTGATCTGTTCATAAGTATGGAACATTTAAAAACAGATGAATGAAATCAAAAGATCATTTTAACAGTGGTTTGCAAATGGATATTTTACAGGCATATACTGTTAGTCACCATGTTGTGTACCATGTGCCTTTTTTTTTGTGTATTTATCACAAAATACAAATCCACGCAAATTCAGTGATACTAAACAGCAACGCGGTGCTGCAAGAACAGTGGTAGTTTGTAACCACTTTTTCATACACAATGCAACTGGATCATTATGTAGGTTTGAAGTTCTAAGTGAAACTGCAGGGAGAAATGAGTTATTACAGGATCTGGAATCTGATGAAGACTGTAGCTAAAGAAATTTTATTTTGGAACAAGCAGTAAAAAATCCTGACTAGCTGGGACATTGATTTTATTTTGTCTTAAAGACGGCATCCCCTGGATATAAATTCCTAGCACTATTCCAAAGTGCTTGGTTGAATACTGACACATAGGGAAATCTTCCAACAAATCAATGCCAAGAACATCTGTCTCATCAGACGTAAGCATGCCTTGGTTTATAACGACTTTCTGTGACATGGTTTGGGCCCAGTTTTTCTGCTGATTTGTTCTCCTTTTTATATTGACCCGTTTTGTCTGTAGTAGATCCTTGACAGGGGGGGATTATGACCTACACCATTGTGTAACAGAATTATTCTACCCTGTCAGATAATGATGATGATCACAGAGTGACCTACCACAAAGGTTGTGATAGGAGTTCTTCACTCCCTCTGGAAAATGTGACAAGGAGTGAATTGTTGGCATGATTCAAAAGACTCAACTCTTTCTTCTGAAAAAAAAAAAAAAAAAAAAAAAAAATCAGTAAAATCCAAAAGAATATTCTATTTTCTGCAAACCAAAGAGTTTGTCCTGTCTGTTGAACTATGCCCCCAATCACTCCTAAACCATTGTTGTTGCCTGATTTGATTGTCCAGTGACCTATGCTTGGCTTCTGTTTGTGCTGTCTGGGCTTAATGTTTGGTTTCCATCTATCATGATATTACCTTTCTCCTGAATGATAAACTCTGCATTCAGCTAATAGAAAGAGCTATAAAAATTAACCTAGTTAACTTTTATTGGCTTGTTTTGGTCAACTACAAGCAGGGTGCGACAAGACGCACCCCTGACCCGAGCACCTTCATCATCAACTTGTGGCATGTGATCTGCCTGCTATATGCCAGATATGTATAGCTGACCTCCAAATGCTATTTTCAAAAACCCATGCATTAGGCAGTCTTTCACTTAGTAAAACTTGAATTGGAAGTGGATGAGCTCTAGTTCTATAGCCTACAAAATAGAACAGGTAGTGTAGCTGTGGAGCTTGACGTGGCTTCCTATACGGCACAGAAGTGTACTTTCACAAACCTCAATAAACAACCTATTTCTCTTTGGGTTTACTTTCCATTGTCATCTGGAAGACAAATATTGCATTCTCAGAGTAGGACTTGTCTGAACATACTCAGGTGTCTACATCTAACCTGCCTGCTGCTGGCAGTCCATGAGTTTAGAGCAAAGTGCAGTGCAGGCCACCTCAGTTTGAAACAGCTGTTGAAAAAGCTCAGATGAATAATTGTCTGCAACTCTTTATAGACTACACAGAAAAATTAGATGGTCTGCTGGGGCCCCCATCTCCATTGTGGTCACCTGAAATTCGGTGAGCTGGATCCTATTCATTAATCCTTTGTTAGGCCTATTAACACAGCCCTCAATGAGTATAGATGCTGTGGAAATGCCTTTAGAGTATGCTGCATTCTTTTCCTTAATTAAGCAAAGCTGCCTCTCTTTCAGAGCATATACCATGGTTTTTGTTTTATTCTTTTCTACACACATTTTTTTAATACATAAATTAAAAGTGCTTTCAGCTTCCTCTAAATATGGTCCCAGTATTCCAAAATATGTAAATTAGCAGTGCTTTCAGGTTCCTTTAAATTTGCAGAGCAGGACTGGTATGCAAAGAACAGCTGTGTTCTGTGGATCATTCAACTACCTACACATACCTTAACTTAATGCCTGGCCACTAAACTTAATCTCAGGATTTGGCTGTAATAGCCACTGTTTCTCATGCTTCAGAATAGATTTCCTTTCAATTTCTTGTTTAAATCCTGCTACAGATACTCTCTCCTGAATTAAAGGAATTTCTGGGGGTGGGACAAAATGCAGACAAACTCCAAATCCCTTCCTACAAACTTTTTGAGGCAAAAATCACATTGCTGGAAAAAAATTATGTTGCCTAAATATTGTATTTCAGAATTTAGTTCTGAATTGTTCTAATGTTTACAGGTATTAATTTAGAGATGGATACAACTGGATCTAAAGACTGGGAAACAAAAGCACAATTGAAGTTTGTTAGGTGGTAGAAAATGCTCATCAAACGTATTTCTAAAAAAGTAGGTAAAAGCAGCTAAAATGATGAATTTAAGCAATCTCTGTGTTAAAGATGGTTAATGCATCTGCAGTAATAAATTCATAGCATGTTTACAGAGAAATAGTTAATAAGCTCGATTTAAGTGAAAGGGTTTTGCAGCTTTCAGAAATTCTAGGAGATAAATTTTAAAATTATTTCAAAATAGGCTTGAAAAGTGCTGTGACTATTATTCACATACAGGTAAATGGACCTTAACTAACTTAAAAATTACTTCTATCTACCATAGTTTTCACAGACATTTTTCTAGTCCGTGGTGAACTGATGTGTAACTCTGAAACCGTATATTGTTCAGCAGACTCATAGAGCTATCATGTTAAGCAGCACAGGCTGTTTTAACCTGTCTCAGAAATTAAAAGTAGTATCTTTATTTCCTCTGTTACAAAGGCAAATAGATACAATTCTTAGGAATTCATAAAATGGAGACTTCAATTGCAAAATGAGCATGTATACACACAAAATTAACTTGCAAATTTCCATGACTTTGCCTCAGTGTCCCGATTTTAATGCAGAGAGGAACTCACTTTTCCTACTAAATAACCCTATTCTCCCATTCCCTCCTTCCCCCCCCAGCATTGCCACAAGTACCTGTAGTTTGATGGCATCATTCCAGAGAGCGATGAACAGGTCAGATCAGCAACCAACTTTTTATCCATTGACATACAGACTGACTGATGGAAACTTCTAACAACCTTAAGACTTTAAGCCTCAGTACAAGAGTTTACATCAGACCCTGCACAGAAAGCAAAAGCCATTTAATCCCAGAAACTGTTAAAACTTCCCACAAGACAAAATAAACTACCATGGTATAGTGTTTGTGTATTCTATTTATTATTTCTAAACAATTCACTATGAAAGATAATAAACTTAGATCTCTGAGTGTTTTTTTTCTTTTTAATCTGGCGTTGGTACTTCCGTGATCTGCTTCAGATGGCAAGACCTTTATTCTCTGCCACTGACAGATTTTGCTCTGAATCCCTTCACTTGTCAGGTAGGGCTGGGAATCTTGCTCCCTCATTTCACTGCAAAAAGTTCTTTAAACCTGAGTAATTCTTTGTTGCAAATTCAAACTCCAGCTGTCACTTAGTTCTAAAATAATTTCAGAGCATATTTCCTGTATTATTACCTTACTACAAATTCCAGTATGAGATCACAAATTGTAGTGTATTCAATGAAATAATTCTACAGGATAGCCTATGAAATCTAAGAAACCTAAAGGCAAACATAGTTGAGCAGTGTCTATTACTCAACTCCAGTAACAGATGCAAGCATTATGTTGCATTCTGACTGCCAGTCAGCAGCTACAGACACACTGCTGCCAGCCTACGCATGGTCCCTCCCTACAAGGGACAGCATTTTCTTCCAGATGCAAGAAATGTTTTCAGCACTGTTTCTACAGTGTGCAGAACTTAGATGACAGCATACAGATTCCCCAAAAGTACAGCCATTAACAGAGCAGAGTAACTTTTGCTAAAAATGCCATCAGAAGATGTTTACAGAATGGAAGTTCATCAATAAATTCAAATTGTTCAGCCCTTTTCAAAGCCAATAAATATGTCTGAACTACAGAACTTTTCAATTTCTTTATTAAACCTATAATTTTGTATGATTAGTCATAGCCCACATATTCAAAAATTGCAAGGCACCAAACCCTCTGCACATTATTTGCATCAGTTTGCTGTTTAATGTGTACTCAAATGTCATCATTGGAAATCTAAGCAGGCATACATCATCGTTTGAAGGCCAATTTAACAGAACTGTCCTACTCCTGACATCTTAATTCTCACTCTAAAGAAATAAAAATATGCCTTAGATAAAGAATTTGCTGTCCATTTTTAAAGCTTTTTGTTTGTTCATTTTCACTCAGCCTAGGCCTCATTTACCACAGGATTTGTGCGGGATCCTTCTGGAGTGCCTCAGAGTTGTTAAGTGACAATCTAAAAGCCGATTTAGGATTAGCTAGCTTAACCAGGTGAACTGAGGGTTTCACTTTGATTGGGTAGAAAAGCCGTAGCTGTGCTTGGAAGTCCATATTGTGATACTGAAGGGCTTTATCAACATCCTGAGAGGAGTGCATTCAGAATAGGTGATGATGCGAATCTCACTAATCAGTGAAGGATTATCTGAGGCTCAGAGCTATACTGCTTCTAATTCCTTCTTCATGACGCTGTTCATGCACTGCAAAATGATCTAGTGCAACACCAGAAGTATAAATATTAGATGAGACTCTTCAGTACCTTAATTAGTGCTTTCTAAGGGAGCAGTTCTTGAATAGTCAAGGGTAATCAGATGTTTTCTAAAAAATACAAAATCAGAATGATAGCAGAAACCTATGATGATTTCTAATGAGGAGTGATTGACACTGCATCATACACAACATCTATTACCAATTTCAAAACCGGTGTCAGCATCAGTGCTGATGCAAAATTATTTTAGTATTTCTTGTCACACCATTACTGTGTTGTAGACAGTGATTCTGCATAATTCTTTCCTCTTACTGAAATATGTGAAATTCTCCATTGACAGATTTCTCATATATGGATTTAGGAGCATGCCAATACCCCACACAACCATTTAAAATAGTTTCTGTATACCCTATAGATGTTTATTCCACAGGAAGAAAAAGAAGTGAGAAAATTAATGAAACACTGAATAAAGGCGGGGGGGTTGGTGGTGATGATGGTCTTGTTTGTTTGGATTCTTTTTTCCTCTTCTAATAAATTTAACAGAGTATAACAGCCTAGGAAACATGGGACTGATAACAAAATTGAGCATCCTGGTCTAGTAGGAGGTACCATTGCCCATGGCAGTGGGAATGAAATAATCTCTAACCTTTTGATGACTCTATGAATTTATGAAAATTAGTATTTCCTAGCAAAACTATGTTGCAAACTTATGCTTGCACTTCCAGTAAATGGCAGGTTTTCTAAATTGGAAAAAAGAGTTATATATGTCTCTAAATGGTAAAACAAGTGTTGCCCTAGCCTGCTTCACTACACACATTGTCAAAATGACAGAACAAGATATCTTTAATTCTTAACATCCAATTAGGTCCAATATCTACAAGACCACCAACAGAGTGAAGAAATAGCTTCACAGATTTTTTTGTAGTGTTTTATATTCTTCACTCTCTGTTGCTTCTTACCATCCTCATTTCAGTCATCTGGTCTCCAAGAAAGGTATTTACAAGGCTTTCACAGCCCTTACAATGTGTTTGTATTAGATTCTTTCTGCTGACTGTAATTTTCAGTAAGATTTCAGAGCACAGATGGGCTATGAATAAGACTCGGGATCTGACAAATCCAGAAACAGGTTCCAATTTTGAAGTATGGGACCATGCATAGAATAACTCCATACAGGAAAAATCTTTATATGAGTAGTTCTGGATTTTCATGTTACAAATTTTTAGTTCAATTTACTCTTTATGTAAATGAAGCTTAAGAAATAATCAATTTCATAATTTTGACAGACAAGTGTCATTGCTTATTATTAGAAACATCTATTTAAACTTCATAGAAAGTCAAAATTTAACCTATCTCTTTTTGAAGTAGGAGGGATATTAATTTAAATTTTACTGTTGTCCTTAAAATTGTGTTCATATGGGTATATTTCTGCTCATCATGGAAAGGTTGTACTTTCAATATAGCTTGCAATATTTCCATGAAAAGAAATAAACATCTTAGAAACCAGACATTATAAACACAAGTAATGTATTTCATTTTAATACTGTTTTTAAAACCAGATAACAATATTTTATCTTCTACTTTCTCTGATACTGAAAAAACATACGTCCAGGTAGACTTCAGATACTGTGTCAGAGGACTTCCATTTCTATCACTCCTTAATGATGAATGAGGTGGTTCTTCTAAACAAATAAGCACTTCAGAGACTTACCCTTGACAGGGCTGTTAATCCTGGGAGTCTGCCTTATCATTGTAGAATTCGAGGGCTGAGGTTGTACAGTATCCCTGTACTGCCTGTCTCCTACGCTGCTGCTCTGGCTGAGAGCTTGGACAGAACTATTTCACATCTTGCATGTAAAGCCATGCTCAGGCCTTCTGTTCTGGTTTACTTGCAAACAGAGAAGCTTATCATCTTAGTAGCCACTGGCCTCCTTAATATCTGGCTGAATTTCTCATTCAGATGGATGTGTTTTAAGCCCGCTTTCACTGGTGTATAATTTCCTTAGCAATCTTTCTTCACTGAATGCAATGAATCTGGGGCTGTAATACAAAACTCACCTGGAGTGCTACAGAAAATTAAGACAAGTCAGATCACACTCTTTTGTCACAAATTAATTAAAGATATGCCTCTTTAGCACAACAGAACTTCACAAAATGGCAAGTGTGAAGAAATGCAGAAAATCTCGTCTTATGATTTTTCATACCTGACAGCAGCTATTCTGCTTAATGTCACCATTAAAACTATAAAGCCTTTAAAAAGCAACAGTTAATTGTGTAATTCTAATGATTAAGCAGAGAAATTGGATCCATTTTCACAGAAGTGAAGCATTCTTCCAAATGTCTTTCATCCTTTCTTTCCACCACCTTTCAAATCCTTTTGACACCACCTGCCATGGAAATCTGGAACACTACCAGGATCATATAAGAATTACAAGTGAATATTTTTTATCTCCATCAGTTTCCTTATCCCTTAAAAGGCTTAGAACAGGCATGCAACTTCAGCTGCTGTTTGAAAATCAAAGCAGAATGTGCTTTTCCAGTTTATAAATTATAAGATATTCAAAAGCATGGACTAACATTAAGGAATTGGTTACACTGCTTGACATCTAGAACTGTTTGTTCCTTTTATCTCTCTTACTTTCCCCTCCTACTCCTTCTTTCCTTTCCTTCTTGGGGACAGAACACAAAGAAGATGTAAATTTTGATGCCTCGGGCCTTGGAGAGATAGGAAGGAAAAAGATAATGCCAAAAAATAAATGAGGGAGATAGGGTGAATAGAGGGTCTCTTTTGATCTGACACCAGTAGTTCTTTTCACCAGTTTCATTCCTTGTCCATCAGAAAGATCCCTAATGCCAAGTATTAGCTTTGTACAGGCTTTTCTGAACAGTGGGAACAAAACCAGGCATGCATACTGTGCTAACTTTCATTCTAGTCTCTCAAAGACCAGCATAAATATTAATTGTCATCAAAGCCATGTGAGAGAGATATTTTAACACCACTTTACAGAAAGGATCCTGTGAGGTGCAAATAGTTAACAAGCGTAAGGAAGCAGAAGAGCATTCCAGGAATACTGAACAGAAAACGAATGTTTGAGTCTGATCTTCAGAAGCTCTTTTCTTAAGGGGCAGGAAAAGCCCTGCACTCATAGCTGATAGAAAATATGCATACCATCCCCCTCAGCTGCCTGCCCTGAAAAAGACAAATTCTGTTAGATGTAAAAGGTGAAATCGTCACTGGAGTGATGAGTAACTCCCTGACTTAAGCAGAGCCGAACTTTTCTTTACATGCTTATTTCTGCTTAGTAGGTAGTTTGTCAAAGTGAAAAAGAGACTTAGATTGTAGTTTCTTTTCATGAATTTGATAGCGGCAGTCCACTATGAAAAGTTCTCTGTTGTCTTTTACTCCAGCTTCATAATCCCATATTACAGTTTGTGCCCTTCTTAGCTGTCCTGAACTGTCTGGAAAGCCAGGATTACAAATCAATCCACTGAAATTATTTTTATTATGTTTTAAATCCTCAGGGCTTTTTTTAGGTGACAATAGGGTAGAAAATTTAGTTGGGAGTGTTTTGTATTTTCTAAACCTAGATAATTTTACTGCTCTGGACTATAGCAAATTCATCAGACAGTTGCAGAAAGTGTTAGAGGTAGGGGTAAACTAGATTGCATTGGTATTCCTGTCAGGGGGAAGATGTCTTAAAACAAGGCCTTGAGAAACAAAAGCATTTGGCTATTTCCATCCTGCCAGAGTCTATGTATTTTTATAGGTCCTAGCACAGTGAAAGCTTTGGTGACTCAAGTGTTATAACTTCCCTAATAAGCCTTTAGTAATACAACTATCTTTAAATTGAGTATTCATACAATTTTTTTAATTAATGAAGCTGTGATTTTTTAGGACTTGTTCTATCTGCTGTCAATGACAAAAAAACATAAGAGCAACTATTCTTTTTAAGAGACCCTTTCTCAATAAACTCTTGGGCAACGAGGATATGTTGCTTCTTTCTGAAGGTGACCTACAGTTTTGAGCTTAGTCTCCTAAACCTTGTTCTCTGTGTCGTATCTCAGTTGCCTTTATAACCCTTTATCTTTTAGCTAAGAAAATGCTTGAATATTTGCCATATCCCTGACATGATGTTTCTAAAAGCTATAAATCAGAACTGCAACTCAGACTCAGAGTAGGTTTTGCTGATGAGAATTCTATTTGCCCTCAATAGATATGTACCAATAGAGAGGCAAATACACCCTTCTTGATTGCTCTTATTTTGTCTTCATGTATTGATTAGGACATTTATCTAAAGAATAAACAACAGCATCTTGGACAGTGTTATCAAATGTGAAGTAATCATGCCATACAGAGATTTAGTCCTGTTTTCCTAACTTCGTTATCTAGCAAACACATCAGTCTCTGTTTAATTCTAGTCTTACCTCTGCAATAATTAACATTCTTTATTTTATTATACCTAAATGTAACTTATTTTGATCTATTTATATGTTATATGTAAATGATTGGGGTAAATGATGATAATTAACTGTCATTTAGGGATTTAGAACATGTGGGAAAGCATTATATTGACCACATTTTATTATGGGATGAGTATATAAAATTGATTTTGTGTGATATGAGGTTCATCCTCTCCATTTAGCACTTTTTATTATGAATGCCTTTTAGTGCTGGTTTACTTTTTTTTTTTTTTTATCAACCAGGCAGAAAAGACTTTCTTTTTCTCCTTATTTTACAAAGCCAAAGGCTTGACCTGTAGCTAACGGAGGCAGAACACTAAAACATTGCATGTCTGGTCTTTGAAAGCCTCAGGGTCTGCTACAGATCCTATTGAAGTCACTGGGAGTTTTGCCATAGATTTCAATAGGATTGGGAGGAGAGCCTATGTTTATTGTTAACTGAGATATACCGGAGTTCTGTTCACAGTGAAATAGAATGATGGGTCTGAATTGTTTCAGAGGTTTATTATGTGCAGGCTGCAATTCCAGAGAACCTCTGTTTACAGGATGAAAAAACTCTACATTCCTTGTACAGTCAGAATTTCCATTGAAGTCCATGAAATCTTTGCCTGAGTAAGGATAAACACTTGCAACCAAAGTAGATGATTTAGTGAAAAACAAGCACGTTGCTGAAGTGCCTTTTGGCTGCATTCCTGTATTTTCCATCATTTAGATTTGGAAAGTTATCCAATACTAATAGGTTTCTGTTACTTGGATCCACTTACTGTTGGTCACTTTACAGCAGCTACACACTACCACCTTTCTTGAAAGGAGTGTTTATGTGAAAAGAAAGAGCTGAAGTTCTTTAACTGGTTTCTCAGACAAATTCTGGTTGATTTGAAACATGCTGACATACCCTCAGTTCATTTCTTATTGCTTTCTTTTAAGAACCTGATGGTTGCACGAAATCCATGATGTACCTGTAAATTTGTGTTTCCAGGGATCCAAGCTTCTGAGCAGTGAGGATGTCAGGGAGTTTTTTCCTTCAGACACCTAGGCTACATCAGCTATAAGTTAGACTCAAGCCCTTTTTATGTACAAGCATGCTGAACCCTGATGTTTCAACAGTTTTATCACTGCAAATTAACTTCTCAGTGCTCTTCTAGGATTATTACTCTGTGATATGTGTGCCAACTACTGCAAAACTGGGCTGCCACAAATTGCCAACCAAAATTTGAGGGCTTATGAGTAATTTCATACCAAAAAAGAAAACATAAACAGGTGCCTTAAATGAAGCAGAGTAGAATTAGAGATTAATCTGTCTCCCCTATTAATTCTAAATCATGAGAGATAGTATAGTACCTCAATTTTCCCCATATATGTATGAAAGAGAGTTTTGAGAACCTTCTTGGTTGGGAGCTTACTAGCACTGATCCCTCTATGCCTTCAGCATGCACTGGGACCAGTCAAATTCTGCAGCAATAATAGTACAGTAGGGACCTCCACAGGAGGTGAGGAGCGGGGTGGAATTATTGCCATGTGTTTCAGAGTGTTTCTCAAGCTTACTGGTCTGATGTAAAAGAGAAATTATCTTCCTAAAGTACATGTTAACCCTGGGTTTGAAGGAAAAAGAAAGTGATTAGAATTTGCTAAGAAGTGATTTTTTTAAAAAAAATAAAACAAAACAAAATTGTAATTTCAAATTGGAAATGATATACTGCATGCTGAGAATAGGAGATGCTAAGAAAACAAAAGACTTAATTTGAAATACATTAATTTCTCCACAGTCTGTATTATTCTCTGTCAAATATACTGGGAACACAAATCTGCATCTGCATTGATTGGATGAATTTCAAAGACCTTTTACCTGCTCTCTGTTTGTGTTGCCTCATATCTTTATGACATGGAATGAACTGCTTGGCGCCACGTTGCTGTTACCCATTAACCATTCCTGTTTTCCTAATCATCTTAGACTCCATCTTTCTCTGTCCTATCTGTTATTGTCTTCTGCAAAGAGATGTGATGTTCCTGTAGCCTGCTCTGGTTTGCATGACATGATTTGTGTTTCTGCCTACAAGGGTTTCTCTGCTGAACCCTGTACATTATCTTCCCCCAGCCCCCCTCCTCTGTAACCAGGAGAAGAGGGTCATACATCTGTAAAATGACAGCACTTATGAAAAATGGGAGTTTGGTACACATGGCTCTCATCAGACACAGACTCATCTTCCATGCCACAGACACTACTTGTTTCCTTGCAATGCAGACTGTAGCTGGAAACACAGGAAACACCTAATAAATTGCCTGACCTATCAAATTAACAAGTCATCAAGAAACTATTTTGGTAATCAATGAGCAAAGCAGAATTGTTTGCTTTCAGGCCGAGCAAGAAGAATGCGTGGAGATGGAGCAATTTATTTTCTTCATCTCTCTTCTATAAACATTTAACTGGATTGTAAGTTTGTTGCAATACATGGAAAAATGTGAGGAATCTATTTTTAGAATTGGGAGAGCTCAGACCTAGAGGCACACATTGGCCTAAGTTTATGACTGAGTACAGAACTCAAACTCAGATACGCTTGGATATATGACAATATTATTATGTCATCACAACTTCTGATGAAGGTGGTTTTAGTTCTGATTGTAATAAATACATAACACAAATTAAATTTTGTGAGTTTAAGCATGGTATGAGTTGAACTGAGCCTCAGCGTAGCCTCTATGCTCGCAGCCTTGTAGAAAAATTACCAAATATAAAATTTTCAGCCTTTATCTAAAGCACATAATAAAATTGAGTAGTTGACAACTAATGAAGAAGCAGGCATTTTCTTCTTCTACCTGATGTGCCCTGAGAAATAGAAATAGGTTGCCTCTTACTTCTGGTTAGAAAGATGTTGGAACTTCTGAAAATTAAATCATGATGCTGGTTGTGCAGGCAACTGCCAAGGATAACTGGATCATTTACTGCCCAGTTGGGATAGTGCAGCAAAGACAATTCCTGTGAAATAAGAACAGCATATAAACACCAGAGACAGACTGGAAACTTGTGATTTTTACTTGTAACTGCCAAGGATGATGTGCCTAGTGAAGCCTGTATAGGAGACGGCAATATGTTAAAGCAGGTGTCAATTATGCTTTAATGTGAGCTTAATAGTAATTGTCTGCTTGAGTACCCTGTCAAACTGTGCTCTCAAAAGCAACTGAATTATTTGGAAATTTGTAGAACATCTGTAATGTTGCTACCACTGTGATATCCTCTTGCCTTTCTTGGGCATTCTTGTGCTGCTTAACTTCCTGTTTTAATGACAAACCTTTGCCAAATCTCCATCATGTTTGTAGAGGCTCCTGGAAGATTATGCATTATTTCAAAGGTTCATTTGCTTCATTTACTTCATTACTTTTTTATTAAATTGAAAATCACAAAATCAAAATCCTGATAGGATGGAATAGAGCTCTCTGGATTATCAGGGTATTGTCTATGGCCCTCATTTTCCATTACCTTCTGACAGTGGGAGGACAGAACAATTGCTATAGAGGAGTAAATGAGAGAATGCAGGAATCCTTCTGACAAAAATTATAAATACATTTTGTTGTGAAAATTTGTCATATGCCTTTTGAAAATTCTTCTTATTTATTAAAAAAAATTTACTTTGAAGTTGTGCATTCTTTTTTCTGTCTAAACTGACTTCCTTGTCTTTAGTCCCAGTTCATTAAGATGTTTAAGCATGTGGACTTTGGTAATGGTTTTTATGGAAAATTTTGTTGTACTGTGGTGAAGGGATGGGGGGTCAAGTGTGTGTAGATTTCCTACCTTTGTTAGTGTTATTTTAGCGTTGGTGTGCAGAATTATTTTTATTGATGTCAGTGAAGTTTGTGAAAATTGTGTGCTAAATGTATAATTTTAATGATGATTTTTATGCATACATGTAAGTGCTTTCTCAATACCAAAAACATAGGACAGGGTTCCTCCCCCTCGCCCCATTTTTATGTAAACTGTAGTCAAAAAGAGGAAATTATACCTCATGTGGTTAATATAATAATTAAAATTGGCCAAAATTATGACTGTGAAACTTGGCACTAAGTTTCAGATGGGTTACACCAATGGCTGTTTACAACTGTCTAAATCAAGAAGTACACCAGAGTCAATGACTCATTGCCTCATTCCATGTGTGCTGGAATTGTGCTGAGCAATTTCTCCAATATGTGTACAGAAAAAATTCAAATTCTGCTGTTTCAGAATGTGTAAAGAGACAAAAAAAAACAAAAACAAACAAAAAACAAACAAACAAAAAACCCCAAACTAGGTATTAATTAATTATTTAATTTTAAAGAGGAAAACCAGTGAATGAAAAGTCACAAAATGGCTAACTATGGCATTTAATTAACTTTTAAATAGAAAGAAATTTTGTATATAAGCACTGAGTTATGATAATTAAGGTTTCTTTTCCAAAACGCCAAAAAAAAAAATTGTATCTGATAAACATCAAGATACAATAAAGGACACTGATTAATGAAATATTTGTTGAAGGCAGCATACCTTCATGTTAGAGTTATTACTAAATTTTAAAAATACTTCTATCACATAATCCTAGAAACTTTCTATCTAGAATAGCTAGAAATGCTAGAAAATTTCCTCCATCCTCAAGCCCTGATTCAAAGATACTGCAAATCTTGTAGTATCAGAACACATGCTATTAGGCAATACAGACCCAATTTTCATCTTTTAGTTGTTACTGTTTAATAGCAAAAAAATCACCTTTTTCATTTTTTAAATCTACAGGAAGTTTGATATATTTAATTCTCTTCTTTAAAAAGGGCAGAAAGCTAAATACTTCTTATATTTGCTCCATATCTTTCCTTAGTTTACAATTTTTCCTAGAAGATTCTGTCTGTAACACTAGCAGTAGTTTGTTTATTCATAATTTTAGATTTCAGAAAGACAAATGGTTGTAGCTGAGCATCTTCTAGTTTCTTAAGGAAAAATTTCTGTCCTATGTCAAGATACACAGCTTGCAACTTTGAAAGTCTACCATGTAAACCTGTGACAAAAGAGCAATGAAAGTGTTATTTTGAGCTTAGCTTTATTTTTTAGTGACTGTAATAGTTTTTTTGCTTTTTTGCATTATGCTATCACTTTGCTAAATGTAATGGTCCTAGGAATGGGACTGTTCAGCTCATGGGAGTTATGCATTTCTCAAGTCAACTTCTGGTTTAACAGATGTTTGTTTTAAGAGTTCCTTAGCAGTATAAATTATGGAGGACTAAATTGCTCATTTAAGGGCATGACAAAGTAACTCTCAGAGCATGCTCTGGTATGTGAAGCAAGCTGGGTAAGTGCAAAAAGCAGCACATGGGTCTCCACGAAAAAAGTCATCTTTTCTGTGTTTTAGAAAAGGACTCTGTCATACAAAAGTTATGCCTCCTGCTAAAGTAGTTGAACCAGCTGCATCCCATGTGCTGAAAACACTCTTGTCTCTTATTTCTCTTGTTCAATTATTGTGTCTATAAATTGCAGTGGGCCACCTGTGCAATGCACTCATCCAGAATGGCCCCAGAGGAAGCATTAACATATCAAGGCTCATAAAGCACAAATCCTTAAATGTAAAAACTGACACTTTCATCCTACTCCAGCCTACATCTATATAGACATTAAAACAGAAAGGAATAAAGAATATTTTGCTATGCAATTTGAAGGCCCTGCTCTCTTCATGCAGAGGTCAGCAGCAAAACTCCTCTTGATTTTTTCTTGGGAATAGGATCAAGATATAAAAAGCAGGAATTCTAGTTGTATATTTTAGAAACTTATTCTGACTTTTGACATCTATCAAATTTGATGCACCTACTAAAAAAATGAAAGAAAGACTTCTGTTCTTGACATTAACCATATTTTTATTATTCCCAGTCTAGAAGAATTATATCACATCACTCTGAAAATGGGAATGTGGGTTTGGACTGACCAGAGGAAGGTTTCCAAATTAGCAAAACTGCTTCTTCCAGTTCAAACACTCTCTCTTAAGGAAAGGTTTAAGAATTATTATTCTTTTCTTGGCATGTCAAGGATGACCAACAAATGCTGAGACTGCTTTTTTAACCTCTGGGCACAGCCATTGGCCAGAATGGATGTAAAGATAGCAGTTTTCCCATTACTGCAATCTGCAGCACAGGTAACTTCCTACAGGGACACATTTCTCTGTTCCTAGCATAGATTGTTAAGGTAACCCCTGCTTCACTCCATTCCATCTCTAAATTTATGTATGCTTTCAGCTAAGATTTTCTCCTGGCCACTGTATGTATATTTTATGGACCTCTTAGGAGAAGTGTGCTACCACATGTGACAGGGCTGTGCTTTGGAGGAATTGGGTTTTGGTACAGGAACTGCAGAACAAGACTGTACAGTGAGAAGCAAATCAAGACAAGTGTCTCATAAGGTCAGGAAACAACTGGGTGATGTGCATTTCCCAAAACAAAAGAAAACTCTAGGGAGATTCCCCATGCTAAAAGCCCATAGGGCTATTTTGGAGCTGGTTGCATACCTAAGAATACAGACCCACCTAATCTCAGTTTAGGATTCTATCTAAACAGAATATTCACAGTTCCATATCTTGGACATTTGAGGTTTATTTAAGTGACTGCCTGTTTGACTCAGCCCTTCATAAACAGTGCTGTCCTTCATTACCTTGGTGTTTAACCTGTTTGGTTCTCTTTCTTTTTTTTACTAATTCCCCAGCTCCAAATATTAAAACAGTTTCTAACACATCCCCACATTGCAAACCTTTTCTTCTCTGTAGCACAATTAGACCCCTGACCTTCTATTCCCCAAAGCTAAAAAATGCCAAATTGCCACAAGCACTTCATTATGTTTATGTATTGCTCCCATGAGATTTGGATTTTCTCTGGCTGTCCACATCCTTCTTTTTATTTCCTGTTTACTGGCATCATACAACTTTCTGTTATATCCAGCACTCTTGAAATAGGTTATATATTTTTAATCAGGTACAGTTATTTACAGTTAGTGATTTTCTCTTTTTTTTCAAAATTGTATCTTCAATATGAACCACTGTGAATTAGTGACTATTACAAAATCTAAAGAAAGAAAATAAGAATTCAGTAGTCTTAAGTATAGAGACTTGTAATTTATAGTACAAGATGATTTTGTGGGTTTGAATCAAGATCCAGCATAGGTATGTTCACTGTTACTCAAGTGAGTAGCCTCTTCAGGCCATTACTGAACCCTTACTTTTAAAGTGCACCCTTGCAAAAACTTTCACTGTAAATCTTCCTAACTGCAGATAGAAAACTACCCAAAAATGAATACATTTTCCCTGAAGAAGACAGGTCAGTGAAAATCATTCAGGAAAGGAGTCAAAATATATTTTATCAACTTTAACACATAATACTGTTTAATATATATTCTGTTAAATCAATCCTGTATAAGCATTTACTGTGCCTGTGAAGCACATGACATTATATGTGTTCTGTGATCACAATCTTTAGCCTTAACTCTGCCCTTAGAACAAAAAGAAAAAGAAAAAAAAAGAAAAAAAGAAAAACATTTTCTTATCCTCCTTATATATTAATCCCTGTGCTTGCTTCATGATGTAAAAATAGCAGTCTCAACTATTGATGCTAGCAGGAATTCTGTCATTCTTTTAGAATGAGACACTGTTTTCAAATAGCATTACCTTGGTCTTTGAGAGGAACTGCTTCTGTAGGTTAGCTTTTAAGATCCTGCTGAGATCCATTTTTCTGTTGTCATTGCAGCCTTTGCTTTTAGTACTCACCCTTCCATATATTCCCAATAGACTCTGGTAGATTTTTTTCACTGATCAGTTCCTATTTCAATTTTTCATCTAGTTAAGAACAGCTTAAGCAATTAAGGGGAAAATTGTCCATCTTTATGCAAAATTCAATGCAGTGCAAGTGCCGTAGTTTTGGCACAAAATTCTGTAATATCCTGCAATCCCTACTAGAGCTCGAGGTCAGGCTAAAATGATATTAATGGTCACTTCTGGGCTTAAAATCTATTAATCTATTTTCATTATTTGTAAATGCATGAGGTTAGGCGTTTGTGAGCAGACATGGCAACACAATAACACAATAACATCCTGTTAGCTCATGCCCTATAGGCATGCTGGAAGAGTGGGTAGTTCAGCCTTAACCCCACTCAGAGGCAAGAGGAGTCAACACACAGAAGTGTTCTTGATGGAGAGCTCTTCAGCAAAGGGCTTTTCCTGTGGGTACACAGTGATTCTTTGCTACTTTCTATTAAAATTCATATTTTAAAAAAGTCTAATTTTCATAGCTTAGAAGCCCTACAGGTAGAGTTTGAAATTATCAGTTCAGAGTGATCAGTGAAAATGTGCACCTCTCTCTCTCTCTCTCTCTCTCTCTCTCTCTCTCTGGGGCTTTCCTCAGTGTTGTTTATTTTTAAAATAGTAAAAAACCCAGTTTGAAGTTGTCCAAAATTAGCTTTGCAAGTCAATTCCTGACTTCCTTTGGCTATAAAAAGTTCAGATTTTTCCTATGAATATCTTGATTGTGTTTGAAAAACCTGTTGCTTAGCTGAACAGAGCTGCCTTTCTTTCTCCTTGTGCACATAACCACATACCATTTGCAAAATATTTGTACTTATCATGATCATATTTGGAAATGTCTGATTGTTCTAAACTTAGCATCATTTTTTTTAAGGAGATTTAGAAATCAAAACAGGCTGAAAATTATCAACACACTCTATGTATTGCATGGAAATTGCTGTGGAGCTACTAACAGAAAGTTAACTGCCCAGGTCAGGGAGATCCTTCTTAGGCAGCTGCAGATGGAAAGAAAAAGTCTGACACATGGCAGAAAGATGTTTGGTATGAATAGATCGATTTTTAAGGGGAAAGGTGTAAAAAATATTTGTCTCTGGTTTATAACAAAAATGTCCAAGAGAAAATGTAAGGCATATTCTCATTTCTGGCATTAGTTTTTTTCATGAAATCTGCTCTTTTGTTTCTCCTGGGAATAAATTATACCAGAGGATAGGGAGAGAATATCAAAGTGACCTTCTTGATGATTGCATCTCAACTTGATGATTTCATTCCTTTTAAGCAAGAAGTTTTCCTGTTTCTCTTAATTTTTTCACTTCCCATAGTTTGGCGATTGTATAATGAGAAACATCAAACTTTTCATGTCCATTTTGCAAATGTGAATTTGTATTTTTTTTGTTGGTAACTACTAAAGACATATTTCTACAAAGAAAAACAACTCCTCTTTCCCTAGAGGAATAGAGAGGAATAGAGAAATGGAGAAAACAATGTTTTCTATAAAAAATGGGGTCAGTTTGGTGGCACCACCTGCCAGACTGTTTTACAGCTTAGTGTCTCACAGTCAGTCACTTCTTTCCCACCATTGCCAGTCACAACAGGACTCCATGTTTTAAGTCAGCTGCATGTTTCCCTCTTCTCAAGAAAGGGGAGTGCTATGGGGGTTCACCCTTCAGCACAGCTCTCCACTGACAGAGAGCAGTGAAGCCACATGGCAAGCCTCAGCCATTAGGGCAGCTGGCAATGGCTCACCCCTCTGGAGCGGTACCGTACAGTCCCAGTGCAAGCAAAGGCAGCCATCCCATGTGAAAAGTAATAATAAATGGAGGACAGAGTTTCAGGAAGGAAATTATCACAAGTTACAGAGGGCAAAGTCAAACAGAAAGTGAGTGTACAGCACATCAAATTTCCTTTTTTCTACAGCCTGTGAGCACTTTGTTTAAGCCATACACATGCTGCTCACACCGTTTTCACTGCAGCAGCAGGTGTTTGGAAGGCCTGTGAGGAGACAAACAAAAGAGAAGCAATACAAATACAAGCAGGCCTTTCCTTCCAATAACAGAACTCTTCATGGATATTGAAAATACATACAAATCACCTTATCTTTTATGTTAAACCATAGAGGGTAGTGGAATGACAAACTAAAAATCTGGAGGTGTCCTTCTGAATTTACTTGTAGAAAAAAACTTCACTGAAAATAGTAAAATAAAACTGCTATAAGATAGTGTAAGATTAAGCCTCAGGTTTACACTGGGAATTTACCTCTGGGTTTACCTTGTTGTGCAAGAGATGCTAGCTGAGGTAATGACAGGACTGCATGGCTTGATTATAACCTCCTGGAACTGCTGGATTCTCAGCAAGATTGCTGACACTGTGCAGTGGGGAATTTGTATGCAAATGTCATTATCATTTTCTGTCAGAATGTTCTTATATTACCCTTTCCAAAAAAATATATCATTGGTGATTGCAGTCTTGTCCCAGTGAATCATTATGCTACAAAAGTGGCCTCAAGATTTCATTTGAATTATATTCACCAGTCTTTGGATAATTTTTGAGTAGATTTCAAATAGAAATAAGGCCAATTGGGTCACTCAACCTTTCCAGTGAACTCTGTACCCGTATTTCAAATGGTGGGTATTTGAAACCCAGATACAGTCCTAAATTCTGTATGTAAAACTTCAGTCTCTCTTCAAAAGACCTGAGTGAGGAATTTTGAGAGTTTGGGGTTTATTTTGACATAAAAGAAAAATAGAGCAATCTCAACCTAATTCACTCCTTTCTACTTCAGTGAAATCACAAACTGGATGTAAAGTTAGGCTGGGATGAAGGCAAGGTATTTTTCAGTTGGCTCAAGCTGAAATTCAGCTGCAAAAGAGTCATAGCCAAGTCAAATATTTTGGAAGAAGTAGGACTGAATGCTGTCTTATTTGTAGAGTTACATACTGACATATAGTAATTATCTTCATAGTAATGAAGAGATGCCGTCAATTAATATCATCACTTAAATCCAAGTTCAGATTTATAGCACTTGGAAGCCTTTAGGGTTATCTAGAACTTGGGCTATGACTTGGCCCCACTTAATACATTTCAGAGCTTTTTCATTGTTTCCAGTGAAATTGTCTGTATAAAATTTTGGTAGGCTTATAAACCAAATCTTCCTTAAAACTGAGATATTTTATCTTTGGTGAAGATAGTAGTACACATACTATTTATTTGTCCAATAATTGCTAGTTATTAATGTATTTCAGCTGGCACTGAATTGGTTAGTCTCCCTACCCTGGGATACAGCTGTGGCATAGCAAGGAGATTGTCCTTGGGAAGACAGCAACATTTCTTTGTAAGTCACTCTAAACACTGAACTGTCCCCCTGTGACCTCTCACTTCTCTCAGTCACACATTCGCATGGAGAGGAATTTTGAGACAGAAATACTCTTTTGTAGCAGAGTGCACCTGCCATTTTCATCATGGACAGCAGCAACTCTGCAGAAAGCAGTAAATCTGTCAGTGGGATCAAGGAGTGGATGGCACCAGTGGTTTCACATCCAGCTATTTTGAGACAAGCAGCTGAGTGGTATTTTTTCCTCTGAGTTAACATAATGCTATGCTAAGAAAATAAATTCCTTTGGTATTTCTCTTTTTCTGTTCAGCCCCCAGTGAGATTCATATTCTAAATCTTTCATTCTGCATTTCCAGATTCTATAAATCCATTTTTTAAAAACTGGTTTCCTCTTTCCCATCACGGTGCCCAAGAATGCCCATTCAATGTCTTTTTTCTATCACCACTTGGTTACTGAAGATTGACATAAAAATCAGTGAATTTAAATGCAGTTCACTTAGTAGACATTTAAAATACCTGTGTTTCAGAGAATCCAAAGAAGTCCAGGCCAGAGATCAGAAAGGTGCAGAACCAATAAGGGATCTCACAAACATAAGCCTTATATGACCTCCATCAAACTCCAATGGCCTCCTCCACTCATCTAAAACCTGACCATCTATGGCACCAGTCTTAAAAGTTGCAATACCTGACCTCAAGGAACAAAAAAAAAACACTGAAAAAAACTGAGGAAATATTGTCTATGGTAAAATAATAATAGTGTTAATCATATCAAGATGAAAAATTAACCATAGTATCAAGCCAGAAAATGTAAATCTAAGCTGCATATGGACACAAACATGCATTCATGCAGATAGTGTGATAAAAAGGCAGGTGTAAATAAAGTCACTTTACAGATGCTTTTTAAAATACTTCAACTATTTTGGGAAAATAAAAATAAAAAGTTGTCTGTTTCACGGAGTTCCATTGGCTCCTACACAGCAACAGAGTATCTATGGATTTGGGCTGCTAAAATTTGTGCTCTTGCATTTTAGGCAAGAGTAGAAAGTATGTTTAGTATCACTTGTTGAAAAGAGTGATCTCTGTGATCTCTGCAAATATGAGAAACTTCTCCAATTATGTCTTTCATGATAGCAGAGTAAAGGAGCTTCTCTAGAAGCAGAAGGCAGCAAATTTAGAGCCAGTAATTTTTTTTTATTTTTTTTTAATTCAGTATTGAAATGAATCTATGAAACTCCCTTCCATAAGACAGAAAGGTTGGGGGGAAAAGCAAATAATTACTCGGATTTAAAAATACTTCTCTTTGCAATAGTAAACATTTTTAAAAGACAAAGAAAAAAAGAGAGAAAATAATATTTTAAGCATAATTAACTTGCAGAGATTATGAGGCAGCTTTCTATGTCAGAGACTTCTCTGTGACTCACAGAGTTTGTAGTCTTGACCACTGCTGAGGTGGTCAAGCTGGGCAGAGCTGACTGCTGGTCTCATTCAAACTGAGAACTACTACATTGCATCTCACACTTGTCATCATTTTCTTCAAAGGCTTTGAGGGCACACACATAAAATGTGCAGAAACTGGATTGTCTCTGCTTTTGGCCTCAAGTTTGAATTTACAAAACCCTTTCCACTAAATTCCTCGGAAATTTTTTTCACTGGGATCAGGATGTGACATGTCATCTTTTAAGAATTATGTTCTTGCAACATAATTTGCAAGCTGTACTGTGGCAAAATGCAGTCCTATATTCAGGCTTTGAATTCCAAAAGTTCTTTCTGTGATCTGATTGGAAATATATCTGTTTAGCTGGGTGAAAAGTAGTGAAAAGCCCTTGGCAAACTTCAAAGTCAGGCTATTCATGACCTCCACAGAAAGTAACGTAGGATCTGCCTGGTTTATATAGACAGTAAAACTTCCTCCTTGTCATTTTGGTAACAGTGTGAGGAAGTAAAATCCATATTAGAATGCTTGTTGAGTTTCATAGCATTATAGAATGGTTTGTGTTGGAAGGGACCTTTAATGGTCATCTAGTCCAGCTCCCCCATAATGAGCAGGAACACCTTCAACTTAATCAGATTGCTCAGAGCCCCATCCAGCCTGATCCTTGAATTTTTCCAGGGATGGAGCACCCATCCCTTCTCTGGGTAATCTGTTCCAGTGTGTCACCACCCTTATAAGATTTTGATCCTTAGAGGGCAGGAAAAAAGAACGAAGAAGTAAGACATGCAAAGAAGGCACTGTGTAAGTATTGTCTGTGCAAATCTTCTCTAAACACCCTAAATCTGGGGTTAGACCTCCCATGAGATGCTAATTTGTATTCGAAACTGAAAGGATACAACCAGTTTTGGACACCCCATTCATATATGCAAATTTTGAAAAAGAGTGGGAGCTCATATACAGGATAGAAAGCTGAGCCCATTGTTAATAAGAACCAATAACAGAGACAATAAACTTTCCTTATGAAACCTACTATCATCATGCTAATAATTGCATGCACATTTCATCCAGGAAGCTGAATCTTAATCAAATAATAATGTGTATCCTCTTTGAAATGCCTCTTTATCTTGCTTTGAAGTGCCAGACTGCAACCAGAATACTTCTGCATTTCTTACTTGACATGTTCCCATCTGCTACCATCAAAACTGACTTTTTCTCCCTCACCATTTTCTCCTCTTCCTTCCTTCTTACTCTCCCCAAACATATTTTTAAGATGAAGACCAAATGTTTCTGCACCTGACAGGGCAAAGATTTGTCAACTTCATGGCACTTTGTGTAAACACTGCTGCCTCATAGATAAGAAATTTGAAAAGTAGCAAGAAAGATAATCTCCCTTTCATTGGCTTCATTCATATTGAAATGTATGATCAGAGTCAAGGTCTTAATCTTCACCTCACTTTCACAGCTGCTCAGCTAACCTTAGTGTGTATCCCAGCCTTCTGTGAGAAAGCAAGGCCCCTGTGATTGGATTAAAAGGCAAAGAAAGGGAATGTTGTGTTACTCCTTTAGGCAGCCCAGGCTCTCAGAAAGAAGCTCAAATAACAAAAGGTGAGAAATCTGACCCAGCAAAAGTATGGCAGGGTCCATCAGACTTCAGCTGACTGCACCAGCTACGATGAGGTCACTTTTGGCACTCTGTATGAGGTGACTTCTCAATTTGTACTAAATCCTCTCTTCTCAACAGAAGGTGGGAGGAGGCTTCTCTGCATCTTCCTGCTGAGACAAGCCAATCCGTAGCCCAGAAGGATAAGCCAGATCATTGATGTTTCTCTTGTAAGGCCTCCTGGTAACTATTATCAGCCCCTAAAATGTTAAAGAAAAATATTGATTGCAGTTCACAATACATATTTATCCAAATCTCATTTTCTAATGCCTGAACAGTAAAGCTAAGTCCAAGTTTTAGTGGTTTCCCCATCACATTTGTTTAGCTCCTTACATAAGAAGTCACAAATAATTAGCTTGTTTGGGTTTAAGAGTATTCACAGTCAAAAAATAAAAAGCTGGAAATTTTCCATTGTTCTTGATGAAGACAGGCAAAGGGGAAAAGACTCTCTGGTAACATGATCCCATCAAAATTTATTTCTTTTAAATAATTGCTATACTTCTCCAAGTGTAAACTGCCCTCACTTAGCAGTAAAGCTCTGGAGGAGGAGTCCTCAAATAACCCACACTATCTCAGAGGCCCCCCTGCTTCTGGTCAGGTCAGAGCTGGGGGGAGGACAGTCAAAGTGAGGCAGGTTATGGAGAATCAGCTCTAAGGACATATTATTAGAGAAGAAAGAGCTATTGTAGACCCCCACGTCTGAATACCCAACTGCAGTATTGATTTGTATGGATTTTGAGAAGAAAGTTTTAGTCAAACTTGTAAAAACAATAATACAAAGAACTATAACAAAAGAATCCTAATAAAATCAAAAATGGGAGGATCTTCAGATGATTGCAGAAGAAAATAATATTTTTTGAAAATACAGTTTTCTAAATTAAAAGATAATTGAGCAAAAAGAAGAATGTCTGAAACATCACAAAACGTATTTTTTTTGAGAGAAGCCTCACCTCAGCACATGGCACAACTCTGCACTGAGAGGTCAGTGAACTTCTGCATCTATTAAAATTAGTCTTGGATCTTTCCTGTCATTCAGCTTCCCTGATATGGCAGAAAGAACCTAAGTAATTAACAAATGTTAAGTGTTGTCCCTAGAACTAATCCTTGACTCAGGCACCTACAAACACTTGATGCTACAGGTCTATCATTACAAACACAGGTTTGGCAGACTGAGATGCTGCTCTGAATTAAATGCTTTGAGGCCAGGCCTTTGGACAGTCTCCAGTGACTAACTCCCTTTTTACCAGCCCTTTATAAACCCATCCTTTGTTAGATCAGTTCTCAAGGGATAAAGAATCACTTCTTTCCAGGTCACCTTTATTTTTGCTGTAAATCAGGTCTAGGTAGGACTGTGGTTATGGTGTCCTGTGAATCCCTGTGTGTTCAACACCCAAAGCAGGATCAGGGTCAGGTTGCTACAGATTAGAGTTATCCCCCCAGGTGCTTTATTTTGCTGGCAGTTATTGCTTTGATACTACACGGTTTGCAAAAGTGGTTAAAAAACACCTTTTCCCTCCACTTCCTGATCTCGAGTCAAATGTTGGTCAGCTGGACGGAGGGATTAAGTATCAAAGTCTGCTTTTTACATTCATCAGACTTGATGAGGAACCCTTTTTTCAGTCCTACTGGAAAGAAGTGCAGTCTCTCCTCCTCCATACCTGCACCTAAGACACATACACAGACAAAATACCTAAAATCAGCAACACAGTTTCCAGGAGACTGCTGCTGCGGCGGCAGAAATGGAGGAGACGTACTTAGTGACATGTCGATCAGCTCCCTGCTGCTCTTTTGAAAAAAGAGATGAAGAGCCAGTGTTTATTTTCAAATAACATTTTTTGCTGAGGTTCTAAAAAGATGGATGAACTGAAACTGACTTTGATTTGGAGCTAATGGCCCAAATCAATCACTATAACTGGCCACTGCCTTACCTCAGGTGCAGGCATTAGCTGGTGGTGTTTGGGCAACATACAAGCTGACAGCCTTATATTTGCTGATGTGTTGACCTCAGCCATAAACAAACCTTTAAGAGATTGGCCTATTGATAGCTGGATTCCCAGTTTACAATTATTACAATAATATATGTGTGAATAACTGTGGAAAATATTTCAAGCCTAAAAACTTACTATAGAATGTAGAGAAATAGGGATCATATATTCTGCACCATGGTAAAAAAAAAGGCTTGTAAGTTGAGCACATAAAAATTTGTACCCTTTGCCTTGTACTAAGCTGTAATATTGGCTTTCATGCAGAAATGAATAATAGCTTTATTCACCCTCTCTATATTGCCCTAACATGCTGCAACTTGATTAAGGGCATGAATTCAGGGCATGAATCTTCCTGATATTGTCAGATTATTGAAATTATCCCAAAAGAGCATGTTTGCTGCTCTGCATGCAAAGATCTTCCATTGTCTCCTTAAGAATACACAAGACAGGTCAAGAGAAGCTTAATTAATATGGAATTAGCACAAGTCAATTTTGGTTTTTTATATTGTCTTGCCCTTTGTGGCCGTAGGGCAGCTGGCAGTTCGAGGAGATCATGCTCATATAAGTGTATTGATCAAACGTTATTAGTTAAAGCTTATTTGTGTGCTGTCTTTAGGGCAGCAGAACAGGAATTCTATACAGCACATAGTGCTAGGCAGAAGAGGCCAACAGGTTTCTGCATCTTGGCAAGTCTGATTTAAGGCTAACAAGTAGCTGAGCTTTTTCAGGAGAAAAAAGGCAAGAAAACAAGGTTTTGGATTAGCTCTGTAGCTACATGAGGCATTTCTTGCCTTGTTTAACACTGCATTGCAATCAGAAAGCTTCCCCGATCAAACTACCATGTCTGTGTAAGATCATTTAATATCATTCGGTCATCTGCCAGGTCTCAGTACCTAGTTTGCAGAAATAATTGGGTTTCTTTAATGTCATTTGTTCTCAAATTTATTGGACAAGGACAAGCAAAAACAGGCTATTCGTCTAATTGACTGAGCACTACACTCTTTGAATATCATATTACCATTATGTCTAAGCTCTCAGGAGCCAAACTTAGCATTTGCCAAGAACTTATTTCTCATTATTTATCCATATTGCATGACAGCACAGGGATTCAGAAAAGATCATTCTGTCATCTTCACTATTCATTTCTCTTGATAGTTGTACCAAGTTCATAGTGAGGCAACTGAATTAATCCTCGTATTTAATGATGCTGTGCCATGCAAAATTCTCATTGACTTAGTGGATCCCCTGTGGAAGGTACTACAGAGCAGAAGGAATCTTTACCAGAATATGCTTTCTCAGCAGTCCTTCTCCATAGCAGTAAAAACACAGCACAGCCAAGGACCTAAGAGACAATGAATCCACACTAATCAAGTCCCTGGACAACTGTTGCAGTTACTTTGTGCATGTGGAACATTTCCACAAAATCGGTGATAGACGCAAACAACTTATTTTTATATGGCCCTGCATACAACCTGGTGTTCCTTAGGACTTGTACAGTTCCTCACTAGCTCCATTCTTAGATTTGGAAATATGTGAATTGCACCTCTTTTATTTACTTTTATGAAAAATATCTTCTCTGGATCATCAGCTCTTTGCAATGGGCTTATTCTCATCACCAGAATCACAATGATTTATGGTTTTAAAGCAAACTTACTCATTTTTCCCACAACTCTTAATTCAGAAGGAAATATTCACCCACAAAACCTCCAAAGTATTTTAGGCTTCCTGCCATGTGCCTGTTCAGTTGTGCCTGTGTCAATCCAGGTCTTTTGTCTCATCCAAATTTGGATTTTGGAGTTTTTAGAGAATTTGTGAGAAGAACAAGAGAGGAGAATATATCACTTGAACCATTTATAATCTTAATTTTTTGGGATAGTATGAGTGTGACAACTATCATATGTCTTTCACAATCTGAGAAAACAAACCCGGACAGGTTAAAAAGTCCCCTTAATGTGCATGAACAGATACAAATACACACATGCAAGCACATGCACATCCTTCATCTTTTTGCTCTTTCTCTCAATTCTGCTCTTTACATCACTGCAATTAACATTATGAGCAATAACTGAATTAATTTGACAGTAATCCCAAGCTTAACAATGAACTTCACATCTAAATCAGTTCCATGTCTCTGTTAGTATGTGAAATGCACATGAGGTCACAGAGAATTGCCATGAGCAAAACCTCACCATCTTAAATTAAAATCCTTCCACACTCTCGTAGAATTATATAGGTTATTTCTTTGCATTCTTTTTGGCAGCTCTTGTTTTGTAAATTTGAAATCTGATCACTGCACGTTAAAACAGTTACCTTTATCTGTTATGCAAAGGGAGCAAGAAACAGTATTTAGAACGTAACCAATAATTAAACCTCAGTGAAGAAATGAGGCTAGGCAAAAATACTGTCCAAGAATAAACTCCCTTTGATGTAAATTATATAAATTTGGTCAGCTTTAACTTCTAGGCATTTGAGGCTGGGCTCTGCAAAGTTCTGTAATGCTTTACTAACACCTACTTTGAAAGCATTTGTTAAGAACCTCTTGCATTCCCTTCAGACTGATTTCAATAATGTTCAAATGACAGCAAATGTTCATATACATTTTTATTATTATAAAATACGTTGTTGCTGTTTATGATGCTTTGGAGATGGTTTGATTATTTTCATATCACAGCTGTTCATAAACATTTATTAAGCCCTTTTTCCTGCTTTTCAAAGCAATTGATTTCATAATCAGCATAAAAATTACTTATTCCAAAAAATCATTGTAACAAAAGATCTGCAATACCCAGAGTGAAATGGAGTAGAGTAAGTTTGAGCCTGAACACACTAAACTAATTGCTTTGGGTAATCATTGGGATACTGGTTTATATCATAAAGTGTTCTGATTCATTTTCAGGAAACGTGGCTTATTTTTATGTTAATGTTTTTCTTTTCTCCAAAGAGGTTCTATGAATTATCCCAAATAGATTAATGTGCTGACCTTTGATCCCTAGAAACCAGAGGCTGGATTAGAGCTGTGCACGCCTTGAGAAGCTTAACTTTTGCCATTCAGTTAAGATGTGAGCAGCAACATTGAGAGCTGCCTGAACCTGACATTCTAAGGAAACAGCAAAGTTAGCACAAGATTTTTCCAGGACTATTTATATATCTTCTGAAATACAGAATAAGGCTGATTGTTGCCTTTGAAGAGTATTCACAGAAGAGGCTGATCACTGCTGAAGGAGAATAAAATCCTGCAATCATTCTTTAGGCTTAGTGAAAGTAATTTTCTTATACTCAGCCCAGCGGTATCATTGCAGACACTTATTAGCAATGGCAAGTCATCTTGGCTTAATAGCCACAATCAATCAGTGCTTTTTCAACAAAATAGGTCGTCTCTGTAAGACACTTTTTCCTCATTGATACTCAGCTATACATACATTGGTTAGCAAGGGTTTTGTCTGGTCAGTGTTTGGGAAAGGAGTTGAAAACCTAAATAGGAGAATTGCAGCTTATTGTAACTCAGCTGACATAGACATGGCAATTCCCCTCACATTCATACAAGCTCTCTGGATCTCGGGCACAAATGCAAAGGGAAAAGTAGTTCCTTTTTCTCTGGAGCAGAAAACAGAGTGTGAGTGAGCAGCCTATGGAACTTAAGGAAAAAATAAGGTAAAATTTAGCCACTGTAGTTTGAGAATGACAAACCACAGTACCTCCCAGGAAACAGGATAAAGAAAGTGGGAAGGAAGAAGTGATGGGTCTGATACTTATATCTCACAGAATTACAGTCCAGCACAGAAAGTTTTAGACAAAAATTAAAATAAAAACTGACTGCTTATGAGCAAAAAATATGTACAGTTTTTGCCACAGAGCTAGATATGATTGGCAACTTCTCTTGGCAATTTTTTTTTAAAGTTTCCATTATACATTACACTATTGTGTGATTCCTTGATACCAAAGAATTCTAAACTGCACATGACTTTAAATCCTGATTTAATCCTGAAATCTCAGTAGTCTAAGCCTGTTTGAATTAGTTGCATCCCTGCACAGCATGAGATGAAAATTGTTAAATCTAGAGTGTTGGTAAATGAGTAATTTCCAGTAAAAAATTAGAACATACTGGTTCTAAGACTCTTCTCATGGCATTTTCAACTTGTCTGAAACCAGGAAGTATCAAAAGTGTTACAAGAAAACCTTTCCATAACATATTTGATTTATAGACGCCAAGAGGTTGGGCTGTATTGGGATAATAATTTCATATTTTGGAAGGTGATCAAAACAAAACTTTCAAACGTTCTGAGGTTCACCCAGTGCTGTAAGGTTGAGTGGTTGCCATGTCTGCCATATGCACTATATCAGAGTTATTCATCAGCTGTCTTCTTGATATATAGAGTTCATATGATACAGGGAGTTTTAGTCCGCATTCATTCGTTTCAATTTTCAGTACTAAATGTTCTTCAGGCATTACAGCTAATTTCAAAGAAAAAATTACTAAATAGTATCACTTAAAAGAAGTTGTACTTATCAATTTCACAAAAAAACCCAAACTCCATTATTCACATCTGGTTGCTATTGTATAATCATACAACAATGGCAAATACTGGATTATAAAATGAAACATTTCCATCAAATAAAACTTCAGTAGTTTCTCATATTGTCTTTTGCTCACCAGGAGTGTCCTGTTGTACATTATTTGCTGCAATGTTTGCTAACACTGGAGAGTGACAGCAATCCTACCTGCAGAAAAAACAACCTAAACCTGCCTTTCTATGAGGTGTTTCTTCATGGATGCCTCTGTATGACTGTAGTTAGAGTTAAGCTATTTTTCTTCCAAACCACAAGTTACAATATGTAGAAGGAAGCCTGAAAAATTCTCCTAGTTCTGGGTGTATTCAAAAGCTAGGAATCACACATTTTTATGTGTGTCTCATGTCTAAGGTGCAAGCTCATTATCTTATTCTTTGCATTGTGCTTTCTTTGGAGGCATTTTTTCTCACAAAAGAAATATTTTACTTCATTTTTATTTTAAAAAAATCAAATTAATATCTGGTTGATGAAGAACTGTAGTTAAGCAGCAGGTATCATATGATTATCAGGAAAATCATGCTGACTGAAGTAATGGTTCACAGGGAGAACTAAAAAAAGATTTTCAGGTGTGTTTCAGTCTCTCACACCACAGCCAACTTGTGACTAATGTGGGTTTTTTAACTAGGGATTTCACTTTTTTCACAGCTTACCTGAAACTGTAATGAGTGATTCCTGCAAAATCTTTCTTTCATGCTTGTGTGTATCATCAAAAAGATCTGCTGGCCTGCTCTATCAGAAATTAGAAAAATTATGCTGTGTAGATAACCAGGGGTCAATGCTGTGCCTGTTGGTGGGAAGCTCAATGAACCTGTGTTATTACACTGCCATACAATTTGCTGGCCAGAGATGTCAGTGTAAGAAAACATCTGATTGCACTGCAAAGCTCACCATCACGTCAGATAAATGTGATGGCAGTTTCAAGGAAAGCTGAAAGTCTAAAAGACTAACTGGAAGTAGGATGGAGTTAGAGTTTTTCTAAGTAAGCTGTGTGGCACATTGGTTGTGTGTACAGAAGGCTTCACAGAACAAACAGAGGCCCAGGAGCCCAGGACTTTGCTATCTTTTCAGTGCAGCAGATTCACAGTACAACTGGTAAGTGATCAAAGTGATGCTTCAACAAATCGAAGTTAAGACAAAAATTGAGCTCTAAGCATCCCTAGATGTGATTTTGAGCAGTAGCATAGCTTTGGGATTTGTTTAGAACGTAATTTATTTGCTTGCCTGTTTGCTCTTAGAGGGGTGAGTCTTAAAAGGATTTGTTGGCTTTGTACTGTTCAGGCACCTCGAAGACAAAACTTGAAACATTGTCTGTTGACTTCCTGTTGGGAAAAACTTCTAATTGTCACGAATCACTAGAGCCAGTTCATACAGACACCAGCTCTTATCCTGCTTGGAACCACAAAGGGAACAGAAAAGCACTGTGTTTGCCAGCCTCTTGCTTCTGAAACTTCTATCAAGGGTGTCCAAAGCAATAAGGGGTAGTGAGGAGCAAGAGAAGTAGGAAAGGAAATCTTCAAGTCTGAAGACATGATGCTTCCCTTTATGTGTGTTAGAATTCAAATCCAAGTATTTCATATTTGTACAGTCCTTCATTTGTTGGGGTTTTTTTTGGATCAGTAAAATATTTAAAACATACAAACTCTTCCTTAAGCTTCTTTATTTTATGAATCAGTTGTAAATAACCTTTGAAATGTATTCAGGTGATGGAAACCATTTGTTTATTTGGAAAAGGTAATTTTCCCAAACAGAGAGGAATAGGCAAATCTTTTCTAGCAAATCGTTTAAAACGCTATGAGGAATTATGGTCTAGATAGCTGGAGTGACCTCTCGTGGTCTTCACGGGAACTAAGGCAATTCACCTCCCCACTTCTTTACCGTCTTTTTAACATGTGCAGATCAACGACACTGGTTTCTTATTGAAATAGAGAGTAGAAGCACAGCTCATCAGGAAAGTGCAGGACAGATAAATGTAAAAATGTAATTCACAATGTGCTCCAGACTTAATACTATCAGGAAAATACTATTTTAGCCCTTGAGTGTCACTCATCTGTTCTCAGCTGCTCCAGGAAAGAAATGCTTTCCAGACATGGTAAGGTGGCTCCCTCCTAGCATGTCTCATCTGTATTTTTTTTATGTTGGCCAACGAAAGTGCAGGTCTTTAAAAAAGAGGTTAACATCTTCCTAAGCCATTGGAAATGGGAGCAATCAACCCTTCACAAAGAATCCTCTAGTAGCAGTGTAAGTAGCAGTGTAAGTACCATCTTGCTTTTATTTTCCCATTCTTATGAGTCAGTTGATATGAATCAGTTCTAGATAACAGTGAGAAATTTCCATCAAATGTTTACAGACTGGAAAAAACAAGTGCATACTTTCATTGCAGCAGATTCATCTCAGCACCCAAGGGATTGTCTTCTTTAAGGTTTGGTTTCATTTTTCTGTGGGGGAAGATGAGGAGGAAGATAGAGGTTATGACTGTTGCTTAACATGACATAAGGATATATTTATAAGTAACTTTTTTCTCCATATATAGCTGTGTTGAGTAGAGGAGCCTGAACCAAACTACAAATGTAAGCCCCCTATTCATTCCCCAAACACTACACTCAAAGTCCAAACCCAGATTTAAGTTTCACACATTGCCCATGTTCATAAACATCACTGAACAGAAAAATGCCCCTGCCAATCATAGTTCAAGAGTTGAATACTTGAAAACCAGATCATGATCTTAATCAGTTTAGGCCTGTCTCTAACACTGATAGCTCTGCTAGATAGAGAAGACCAGTATCTCTATCGTTCTCAGTGGTAGGGGATAAGGAAAAAAAATATCAATAGTCTCTAGGGGCACAAATAAGTGTATATTGAATGGCTTTATATGCATTCTCCCTGCCATCTGTTCTTTTAATCTTCCATATGAATATAACTTACTATAACAGCATCAGTGCAATTGTCAGGTCTTCCAAATTTCCATTTTCCCTTTTCTATTATTTTAGTGTTGACTGTCTTTTCACATATTTCTTCTTTAAGTTTCTTTTCCATGTGATTCTTCCTGTGGCTTTTGTAATGTCTTTGGGGTTTTGGATGGATGGATATTTTGCTTAATAATGAAAAGATCAGATCATTTAATTTCATTATTTATAGCTACAAGACCTATCCAGCTGTTTTCCAGACTTCAGTGACACATAGTATATACTGGAAGATTTCAATTATTTTCTCTCATTTCCATCTCTCACAAAAAGTAAGAAAGTGTCCTACATTCTTTTGACACTAATACAGTAGCTTTTTGAGATACGAGTCCAGACATGTCAGATATCTCAGTGAAGAGAACAGGATGTGCTCTTCAGTACAACACAGACTGTCTGAACTTACTGCCAAAGCCCATCTGACTTTTTTTATAAGAACTTAACAGAATATGTTATTTTAAGTGAGCAAGTTCTCTTAAAATTTCTCATCTCTTCAGCCAAATCCAGCTCTCAGGGTAAAAAAAAATATATCTGCCTACAACTCGAAAAGGAAAAGTTGCTTGACTGACATCTCTGTGGGCTCATTCATGTTCAATATGGTGTCCAACAGGGCAAAAGACGGAAGGGTTGTATGATGGCTGTTTTCTAGAGCTCTATTCAAACTCAAAAGGTAGGACTCTGAATTCCTCTTAGAAGGCATCAGAGGAACATTTGTTAAGAATATCTTTAGTTCAGTATTTCCAGTATTGTTTATAAAACCTGCTTCTAGGAAGGTAGCAATTTCAGCCGGCAGTGCTCTCTTACAATCTGATATCAACCAGGTAATTCAGGTAATTCCTTTATTATTTGGGATGTGGAATAAGGATAGTAGTAACAATTAAGATTCAATACATTCTTGCTAATAACGTCCACTATAGATCACAGGTGAAAACACATGTATGGATGGATGTATGAAATGTTGCTGTAGTTGATTTCTGTGGGTTTTTTCATTATTATTCTTACAAGCATAAATATTTACAGTATTTATCCACCTGCTGAAATAGTCTCATTTCCATGCTTATTTAAATGCACTAGCTTGGCTGCTAGGCAGTGCTTATTTGTGGTGCTTATTTTCATAGTTGAATAAAGGTTTCCAAGAATTTGTTAACTCAAAATGCAATCCAAATGTTTAGCATATAGATGAGAGAAGATATTTTAGGGTCATTGCTTTGCTATTACAAGTGTTCCGTTTCATATCATAGCCCTATTTTTACTTCCCTCCTGTTTCTTCTATTTTCTTCACTACCGGGTGGGATTTTATGGCAGAAAATGCACCTTTGAACATCATCACAGTTTCCTATCAAAGGTATTGGAGAGAGAGAGATGAATAAAAGCCAAGAAGTAATGCACCATACATCTGCTTGCCATCCACTCACCAATGCCCAGCCCATGCCCCAGCATCAATTGGCACATTCTGGCCAACTCCCCCTCATTTCTATATGAAGCATGATACTCTATGGCATGGACTATCCCTTTGGTCAGTTCAGATCAGCTGTTCTGGCCATGCTGTCCTGGCCATGCTGCCTCCCAGCTTCTTGTGCACCTCCTCACTCTTCATGCACAAGAGCATGGAAAGAGCATGGGAAGCTGATAAGCCCTTGACTTAGAGGGAGCACTGTTTAGCAACCATTAAAACATCAGTGTGTTATCAATATTATTCTTACACTAAATCCAAAATCCAGCAGTGCACCAGCTACCAAGAAGAAAATTAACTCTCTCCCAGCTGAAACCAGGTCAACTCTGCTTAAGAAAAATAATTTCAAATTCAGTATCTTTCATTAGGGCAGCATTTTACTGTTGTTGCTGCCTAAGGCAAGCACAATTAGTAGGTTTTGCAGGAATCACACCATGTACATACATGCAGGTAATTATCAATGCAAATGAAATGTTGCTGTTTAAAATAGCAGTATAACAACTTAATTATGTGTACCTATTTGAAGACATACCTTTATGCATAGAGACAGAATAAGCAGCAGCAGCATAATAATTTCCATTCTAAACATCCATTTCTTGCATTGTCAAACTTTCAAGGCCTGGTTCCTTCCTCCTGCAGAAACTGCACTTTTAATTCTGAGCTGATATGTCTTCCGTATTTCCTCAGTGTGAACTACTAGTAATATCTAGTGGTCAGAGCTGCAGGAAGGGATCTAATAAACCTTGATTCTATTCCCATTTTTGAGCTGACTGAATGAGTTTGCAATCACTTTATTGTTTATAGTTGCAGTTTCTCCAGCTATAAAATATTGCTGTCCTGTGCTAAACAATTTAAGATCTCCCCATTTTAAAAGTAAGCAAGCAGAAAACTCTCAGTTCACCACTGCTTTAGTTTAACAAAAGAGTAAACACACAATTTTTGTGGTTACAAAAACTTTGCCACTCTTTTCTTTGGGTCTCTTTTAATAAGTCTGGTATAATAAAATATGAAAACTGAACATAAGGCAGAAATTAGGTTCCATTACCTCTGTTGGTGTTCTGGTGAAATCCAGTGAAGGTTAGAGTTTAAGTACCTTGAGCCCATGCCAAAAGTTTAAAATTAATAATAAAAAAAAAAAAATTAAAAAAAATTGTTTCTTGCTATTCTGTATTATAAATTACAAAGGCTAAACATTGAATGCTTGCAGAAAACATCTCTGGAAACATCATATTTAGTGGACTTTGAATCACCCTTTCTATGACCAACAGAAGCTGTGCAACTTCACTGTCTTCAGAATTAACCACTACAATTCTTAGTGGCTGTTTCTGTTCCTACCATACAGACCAGTGCCTCCATTCAAGTTTTACTTATCTTTTTTACTGTGATAAACCTAGCAAATTAATGACTCAACAAAATGTGAAAATTTCAGAAATGCTAGAGTTAATGCAGTCCATAAAACCTTAGTTCCATGGTTTAGAATATTTTGCCTCTTTCTCTATTGTCCTATTTGTTTTGTGGCTTTCATTAGTGCTCTGTCTCTACAAGTGCAATACCGTGAAGTGAAAGGAGTGGGATGTCTAGCAAAGTCCAGGAGCAACTGGAGAATCTGGAGTTCTGACCCTGGCTCGCTGTGGCTTCTGGATACACATCTAGAGTGGCTGCGTACTTGACCATGAACTTCAAACTTGTATAGGCCACAGTAACTGGTAGTATGTTTGAGATCAGGACTGGGTAGAGTTGTGTTCTGAAAGGCAAGAGAGAAGACGGCTGTACAGGGTGGTAACTACTCCTCTGTCACAGTGAAATGCTGTACCTACAGGTGCCCATCCCCTTCTGAAAGTGCTTTTCTATCTCCTCTCTTCGTCCCCACAGTAACTGGGAATGTGGCATGTCAGATCCCATTAAACAGCCTTTGAACTTGGGGGCAAATTTTTCTTTCACTTTGGTTCTTCAAAGCCATTTTTCATTTAAAATAAAGTTAGCCACAGAAAATAAGCCATTGCGGAAACAGCCTTGCTCCCACTCGAATTAAGGGCAATAATCCATCTGCTAAAAGGTCTGTCTAGAAAAATTCACAGCTGCAAGAAAACCTGAATAAGATCAGACTTTGTTGTCCCTTTTTTTCCCAATGATTTTCATTTCCTTTCTTTCCCAAAGAAACAAAAAGCGGTAAGCAGCTGGATGGACAGATAGACACTTGCTTGAAGTCAAACTTACTTAAATAGATTAAGTGGTAATCTTTTAAGTGTATTGCCAAACATACCACAATAAGATTTGAAATGGCTCTGAAGTGCAAAAAGCTGATGAGATGTGGTAACAGCACACCTCAAAATGTTTCTGAGTGAGCCTAAGACTTAAAAATGTTGCTTTCATCTTACTGGAGAGTGCATGAAATCTCAAAATGTTTAAAGCTTTCTGCTTACTAAATGTTTCCTCTTTTCTTTCAACTGAAGGCTTTTAATACTAGAATTTTTTTACCTTAATGAAGAAATTACTGCTTCTTCAAAGCAAATAGGAGTTAAAAATACCTCTAATCTACATGAATTTAAATAAAACACTTCAGACTGAATCTTTCCTGAATTTCCAAAGCAAAAACTTGAATTTTACTTGTTATATTTTTCTCAGTTTTGGTTATTGACAGCTTCTCCTAGGCATGGAAATCAGCAAAAGGAAAGAAAAATCTTCCTAGAAACGCTGATATCACTTTTAAATATAATTTCTCTCTTTTTGTGGACATTTCTATTTTCTGCCTGCCTTTAATGACATATCATCTGGGATTGAAGTGCACACAGGTTCAAAATATCTGCCAATAAGAATTAAAAAAATTTTATGAACATCACTGACATTTAGATGTCAAGGCTGATTTTGATGCCTCAGTAAAAAAAATTTGTCTTCAGCAAACCAGCTTCACACAAATGAATGAATAAAATTTAGAGATCTCTCTATTCTGATTTTTGCTGCTAAGCTATCCATTGCGTTTATTCACTCTGCTCTTTTGACTCATCTCCCTGACTCCATCCGACTCCACTTCATTCCTGGACCTAGAGGACACTCACATTCTGTTTTGTCTAGGAGGCTCTAGGTGGCTGTACTGTATAGGCTGATAGGCTGAAGGACACACTGAGCTATACTCACCTAGGATTGCCTGTCATCCCTGATTTTATCCCTAAGGACATGCTTTAAGAAGTATACATTTTAGGGGAGGTTTTTGGAATTACTATGATTCCTTTATTGCATTGTGGAGAGCAGAAAGAAATACTTTATTCCCACTTCTACTTGTCTTTATAGTGAAGTTACAGTATAAACTACCTACAGACAGCATCAGTGATTTGTTCATTTACCTGGTGTTCTGAGAAATGAGGTGGGAACTCTTGCGAGTATTATAGCCATTATTTCTGTTCCTGCCCTATTTTTCTCATTCTGTGGCAATCTCCAACCCAAGACAACAGAGCTGCTGCACCTCAGCACAAATTCCAGCCCTCCAGCCAAAAGCCATTTTCCTTGACAGTTTAAACAGAAACACCAGTTAGCTGAGCACTCTCGCTTCTGCTGCCTGAACTATGGAAATTTAGATGTTGCTGAGGACGTCCACTTCTCAGACTCATACAAACTCATCAGTTCACTAATGTCCTAAGTCTCAGTTACTTCTTTGCACTGACTATGCCCCTTCTTTTCCATTTTTTACCTTTTCCTTTTCTTTACCATAATGAATGACCTCAAAGTCCTAGCAACCTAATGACAGTGAAGTCCAGAGTGAACAAAGGATAAATCATCCCTTTTATTATCCAAGTCATTATCTGAATAATTCTATTAATATTCCAGGATGGCTGCCCTTATTGCTGTTGTAAATCAGAATAAAATGGGAGACACAGATCATCCCCTAAGGTATTTTTACAATGTGCTACTCTCAAAAAAAAAAAAAAACCACAGTAATTTTGAAATAGTGTCCACAAACTTCAAGCCCAGAGCACATCCCAACTCCCTCTCTTTGGTGGAATTATTTGCCTTTAAAATCATAAGTCTGTTTATTATTGCAAGGTACAGGCTGCTACAAGGTCAACTTTGAGGATTTTAAAATCTGCCAGCAACCTGTAGTGAAATTTATTTTATTTGGTAAATTAGCAACAGAAAACATAGCATTCCTACTGAAGTCAGAAAAAATGTATGAGACATCCAGTATATCCAGTCATGTAGACATAGGTCTGATTTCACTACAGTTTGTGCTGCAGGAGCGTATCCCCAGTTACCTTTAAATTTCATTTTTATAACATTCAAGTTTCTACCCAAGCTCCATGATGACTCCTTACAGTTCAAAAAAAAGGCAGCAGAAATATTTTCACATTTGTGATACAAATGGTATCAAATTGTGTACATTTTTTCATACCAATTCCAGTTTGACACAACCAAGTGTCTGAAGAAAAAATCAGAAAGAATAGTGTATTAAGTAGTTCAGCTTGCTGAAGCCTCTAGAATAATTCCATGTAGATTTCTGGGGTGAGATGATTGTAGGCATTGAAACCTAGCAAAGACAGAGCGAGAGTGCCTTTAGAGATCAAATCATTGGGAACCAGTTTTTTTTTACAACTGTGGTCTTTACTTCTTGCCATACCACTGTCTGGCTGTGAAACCTTAGGGCGAGTCTTATGCAGAGTTTTCTGTGTCTGGGAGCAGGAGCTGTATCCAGAACCCTGGACTGTGCCACAGAACAAGAATGGTGCCCTGAGTGGGGCCCAGGTACACAGATACACTGAGCAGGCAGCAAACCTACCTAGAGAGATGGGTGGGTTGATTCTATCAGCAACAGAACTGAATCTTCTTAGTGGTTAGAACTGATCATAGATTGCCTAAACATTAGACAAGGGATGTGCTTATTGAACTTATTTTTGTGAAAAATTGATGATGCAATACTCTGTTGAAATGCCTTCTACAAAAGGGCCTTTCAGAAATTACACGTTAAAAATTATGAAGCTGTGCCAGTTAACCAGGAGCTCATAAAGATCTTGATCCTGTTTAGTCAACTTTCACCTAATGCTTCCTTTTGGTGTCAAGGAAGGACCTGCACCTGGTCTAGGTCTTTAGCTTCCCTACATACTATCATGTGTAAAATGTGGAAAAATGTCCCAGGTGAAAGTTAAGAGGTTATATTCATGTTTGTAGATTACTGCAAGACCCTCTGCCTGATATGAACCTCAGAATCTGGGGATGTTTTCATTTCAAAAGGGAAATTCACATTCCAGTCTCAGGGAAATGAGTGATAAATTTCCCATGGATTTTAATTGTGTTGTTATTTGTCCAGAATCATAAAGTATGCTATTAATTTACATTTGCTGTTGATAAAGACAAAACTATTTTTGTAAGATTCAGAAGCAGTTTTTCAGAACCTAGTCTGAAACATATTTTTCAACGTCTGTTGTCTAAATCAATAAAACCTTGACTTGGGAAAGGACTTACGTGCTCCCTGCATACCATTTGGAAGCCTTCATTTGGAAAGAACTGTCATTTTACTCTGGCCTGAAAGCATTGTCAGGATAAAATATCTGAAATATACCACTCCTTTAACCAGGCCAAAGCAGTGCTCCTTCTTATCTAGGAATGTGTTATGGTTATGTCTAATAAACCAATTCAATAAGAACAGGATAAATTTAGTTTGTCAGGTTAATAGAGTTATGGTTCTTTGCATGTTTAAGTAACAGTAGATGTATGTAGATATAATTGAGAGGAAACCTCCATTTCAGACAGGAAGTGCAAAAAAGGAATTTATATGTAAGTATGAACATACAGTAAATTACAGCAGTGAACATTCAGGAAAATGCCTGTTTACAGACCTGTCAATGCAATATGACTGAAATCAAGACAATCTTAAGGTAGTTTGAAACGGCATGAGAGGCATTGGTTTAAACAGATGTTTTCCTTAAACTGGAAAGCATGATATGAGCCATCATCTCTTATCAGATGGAGAGAAAGAGAATGGATTCTGCTTTAATTCACTCATTTGTATCTGTTCTAATAGAGTACTACCAAAATGTAACCTACATAAAGTGCATCATTAGAAAAAGGGCTATTTTACAGTCATCTGGATTGTTTGCTTTGGAAGGGATTCAAAGACTCTGTGAACTGAACTTCTCCTATAATTTTCTCCTGTAATTTTGGGGTTTAGACACTACCAAGCACAGATGAACCACGATTGAATTGACTGAGCTTCGGGTTCTGCAATGTGTGCAGCGACCATACTCCTTTGACCCTGCAGTCCCGCATTATTTATTTATACAATGGCAAAACATGGCTTTGAGATCCAATAACAGAGTTCTTTCTACCCCAGTAAATTCACAATCTAGGCTGAGTATGACATCACATTCCTCAGTCTCACTGCTGACCAATTCCACAGCAGTTTTAGTGAAGAACGCTCTTATTCTGAAATGGCTCCACTTCTGAGTTGGCATACACATGCTTGCCTAGAATTAAGAATAGAGAAAATATTTTAATACTGGGATTTAACTGTTATTTATTTGGAATTTTGGAGAGAAACTGTTACTCTAACTCCTCAGTAAATTACTAAATCTCACAGAGCAGGTGTAAAGGCCAAGGTCAGTACCATACAAAAAGGTATTCTCTCTTTCTGCCTGAGGTGCTTTCTGCTTCTTTCTGGGCTGTTAAACAATTTTCACCGTTTGTGGCTATTGAGTTATGGCTATCGAATTGTGGATGTGTGGGTGTGGTGTGGCTTGTGAAAACTGAGATGTGAAATGAGAGCGACCACAAATGGTCAAGTACAGGCCTGTTTAGTAAAGATAGTTGTTCATTTACTACAACATGAGGTTTCTGTTGTACAGATTAGATTAGTAATCATCATTGAATAAGAAAGCTTTAAAAACTGGCAGTCTGTTTACAGATTCTTTGGGAAAGGAAAGAAACAATCATATAAAAACCTGTGTTTTTTACAAAAGCTGTATGATACTTCCTACATTTTGTACCTTAATTATGTGCATCCAGGTAGTATTGGGATATCTGTAAGGAGTGACCAAGGTAATTTAGGAACCTCTCAGGTTTGAATTTTTTAAACTTTTGGTCTAAGTCAGAATGCAGTAACTTGCACTTTAAAGTGAAAGCTGAGATTCCCTCATGTTGAGATAGTGCTCTAAAAAAGACAGATATTGCAAGAAAAACTTGAGACAGCTGGAAACACCACCTCCACCTGACAGAATTTTTTATAATTGCCTGTTTCTGACTTGATAGTAACCATGTCTATTCATAAGGGATCCATAATGTAATGTCTAGAAGATCTGATAATGCTACAGTTTCTGCCATGAGAAAGAATTCTGAAAACTGCACCAAAGCCTGCTTATAAAATTTATTCTCACTCTGTTTCTACTGGAGGTTACATGGGAAACTTAAAATTGAGCCCTCTTAAATTGAGATGTATAGTCTGTGTGTTAATCTAGACAAATAGAAACATTCTCAGTTTTATCTTATAGCTAGACCAGATTAAAAAAAAAAATCTGTGCTAAAAGGAGGTAAAATCTTTCACCTATCATGTCTGCATTACTGCTGGTGAGCAAAATGTTTGCAGGGACAGAGCAATTCCTTAGAGAATTGGAGAAAATATTTTTAAGCTCACTCTTCCCAAGTATTAAATAGATATATTAAATAGTTTCAGATTTATCAATCAATAAATTAAACAGATTCATTCTTCTCAACATAAAATTATTAGCATTGTTGCTGTAGCTGTTTTCCACTCTTAGTATTAATTAGTCTAATTAGTGATTAGCCATTCATGTAGGCCTTCGATCACTTTCAAATGTCTCTTTAGACAAATGTCATTTACACTCAGATCTGCTCATGGCCCAGAAGGTGGCTTGGCTGTGGAGATGGGCTGAAACAAAACACTCTTGGATTTGCCACCAAGCTGGAACAACCACTGGCAGTAAACAGAGCCCATGTTTGCCACCCACTCATTCCAGCTGCTTCTGGAGGAAGCCAGCACAGAATTTGCTGGCCATTGATATACCCGAATATCTTATTATCTCTTCATCTCAGCAGCTAGGTGGTCAGGGGTGTGCTTCCCCTCAGGGGAAATGTACCTGTTAAGGCAATATTTCTTTTGACTCTAGTTCTAAGCCATAGGCAGGGGGATTAGAGATTCAGCTTTTAATTGTGCTTGTCTTTTTCTCTTGCAAATGGCAGTCATTCCATAGCCCCTCTTGTGAAATGAAATTGAAAGTTGGATTAAAGCCTATTTTTGATTTCTGACCAAGCTTTCTGGTCAGAAAGGCACCTTGCTTAACAGTGGGTGTACTTATCAGCCAGTGCAGGCTTTGGCAGCTGTGTAGTGTAGGCAAATATTGAGTAATTTCAAAGCAATCCAGGTTTCACCTTCTAGAGAAGAGCAGTAAGACCTGTTTTGTGTTTCTGTAGACAACACAAAGAATTATTTAGCAATGTTCATTTATTTATCAACTTCAAATCTTTAAAGTTTTGACAGATTAATAACTTCCTTCAGGAGTTTTAAATAAACATGATGTATTAACAAACAGACCAAGAGCCTACTTAAATTGTACAAACATATAAAGCAGGCTGCCTTGTCTAATGAAAACCTGATAAGAAAAATATCTTTTTTAAAAAAAAAAGATTGTGACTCAATTTCCGAGGAAATAATTTATCTTTATATATCCACTGGAATAACAGATGAATGGAGTCAGTCAGAGTTTAAATAAACCCCAATTATGCTCTGCCTGATAATTCGATTTTATCGACACTGTATATATTTACTTATAGCTTCAATTATTTAATATTATAAATATGGTCTGTTTTGACAAAATAGGATTTGTTCTGTCCTTTTAAAATTTCAGCATAACTTCTGTAGATTAATATAATGAGGAAGAAATATTCCATGCGGATGGGTTTGGAATTATAGTTTCAACAAACCTTATTAATATTGTAGCTTTGCTAGAGTATCAGCATCAGAGGTTGTGTATTTGTGTAAGTTTAATTGATGTTTAAGAACAAGCTGGATTCATCCAGCCATAGTCACTTAGTTCAATACATATGCAAAACTGATAAAGGTTTTGGGCCAGATGGCCCAGTTCTCCGCAGCAAAGACTATTGTTTAGACAAGTGTACTGACGATTTTCAACTCTGATTTTCCAGCTGCAGAAACAGGGCTGAAAGACCAACTTGCACAGGTTTCCCTATTGACAGAGTAGTGGGGTGGGCAAAACGTCACCATTAAGTTACCACTATAAATCTTCCAAACTTGTGCTCTGCACACGTAGACTTCAGCTAGCAAGTGGCTCAGCATTTCTCAGGGGAAAACGAGCAGTGAACTCTCATTCATGCCTTCAGCTTGAAACCTCTGAAACAGCTCTGTGGCTCTACAGCACAGGTGGGCAAGTCATGGCTATGCCACAGCCAGCAAGACTGGCCTGGCACAGCTTCTCGATGTGTTTTGCAGGTAACCCCAAAGTCCCAGCTCATCCTCCTGCTGGGGCACTGCAGGAAGCCCAGCTCCAGCCACTCACCTTCAGCAATCTCTGCACCAGGCCTTCGGTGCATGTAGCTCAGGGTTTATTGACAGTGTTCAGTTTGCACTGATCATATAAAATAAAACAGTGGTATGGATTTATAAACATCCTCTAAAGAGAATTATTAGATTTTGAAGTGTCTTAACAGGTTTAAGAGGTGTGTTGCATAGGAGCAGAAACAGAAGGTGCAAACCAGAGGAACAAACAATACCCACAAAGCCAATGCTAAACTAAGCATCAGGAAATACATGGACCAGTTGGTACAAGTAGAAATGTTATTCAAGGGGATCCCAAGGGTCAGACAGGAGAACAAAATGTCTTTTCCTTTTATTTCTCAAAACAGTTTATTCATTTAATATAACAAATATTTCTGTATTTTTTTAGTAAGTCTACAACAAAAATGCCAGGTCATACTTCTTTGTGGTAGATGTTGCATTTTGACTCTTCCAAGACTGAATACTTTATAAGAAGATATATATTTCCAATATTGAATTGCCTTTGAAAATTAGATGATTTTTTTTTTCTTTTTTCTTAAATATAGAAGTGTCTTCTCTTCCTTAGCTACTGTCACAAATCAGCTACTAAAAAATCCTAGTTTAGAGGAGACCTTCTGTATTATGAAAGCTTTGTTGTAGAAATATTGGAATGCTATACCTTTAAAATCTATTTTTCAGGCAATCAGTAAAATTCCATGCAATTCATTTTATGCTGAATTCATAGTTCTGCTGTTTAAGCAGTCACAATATGGTTACATCAATATTGTGGAAGAAACATGAAGGAAGTGGACATTTCATTCTTTAAAATTATTGCATTAAAACTGCAGAAGACACATAAATAGTACACGTAGGGCTTGAGGTAAGGGCCTAAGTAGGGTGTAATTTTGTTACCAGGATTAACTTGAATGTTTAGTTTAAGTCTAATAGCTCTGATTTTTTTTTCTGTAGTCAAAACAGGCTGCTTCTGTTTTCATTCAATCTGTTTCATAGGGATGCCTTATTTCTTTTGGAAAAAGGAATTGTAAATTATAGGCACTCACTGAAGGATTTTTAGTTATTTAAATCTTCCTTACAATGAAAGCCTTCAACAATGATTTCTTCCTTTTTTATAAAACTGTCCCTTTTATCACTCAGCGTACTACTAACACCATAGTGTATATTTTGGTTTATACGTTTTATTTTGGAACAGAGTGCATCATTTTGGGGAGAATTAGCTGAGATAATGGATTGCCAGGTTGGACCAAAAATTCTGCAAGGAGCAGTGGGAGAAAATACAGGCATACCCATCCTACACAAAAATTAACACATCAACAGGGAGCTTAGAGGAATGAGAAATTTCAGAGACATGACAAAACACACTTACATCAAGGGGTTTTTTGCTGTGTGCTTCCTTTTCAGAGTCTCCTTGGCTTATTTTGTCTGTTGCTGTTTCTATTAGATTTGTCACTTAAAATTCTCTCCAAATGGAATTTCATGAAATCCCAGAAGGGAAGGAGATTGGTAAACCTGCTCTAACTGCTCTAACAATATCATGAAACAGGGTTTGAATTACCAATACACCCGGGAATTCTAATGCAATTATGAGTGTTTACTTACACCATGTGTTTCTCACTGAGCCTCGGCTGTATCAGGATAAACCAAAGGGAGCTAATGTTTTATAGATGGTAAGACTCTGTTTGTTTTCAGTAGGGCTAAGTCTCCCAAAGCACTCAGACACACTAATTAAAGTAAACTGCAGAGGCCCATAATAAAATATATGTGTTTGGAGACTGTGAGATGAACTCCACTGGCTTATTAAAAGTCAAAAGAAAAATATACATTATTTATGACTTCAAAGGGACACATTGTGAGCTCCAGTTTATTTAAAGGATTAACTAAGCATTGGTTATTGGTGACCATCTGAACAGCTTTCCTTTCACAGTTCATTAGTTATGTCATATATGTGGGAAGTCATAATTTGGGTTTAGATCAAATATTATTAATCAACTAAATTATGGAGGGTACACCAACAATATTAAATGTAATCTTTAGGAAAATAACACCTCACAAATCCACTTTTCTCCAGTTGCCCAATTACATTTCAATACATAAACAAAAAAAAAAAAAAAAACCAACAGATGTATGGCAAGTTTTATAGAGCTGCTGATCTCTGGAGTGGTTTATGGTTTTGTTTTTTATTTTTTTTTTTGCAATTAATACAACACATTGAAAATACCAAATGGAATTGGAAAGGAAGAACTCAGTAGGCTATCAAGGTCTTTGGGATATACCAGAAGTATAAATTCACCTACCATGGGTACTGTTGCTTTTAAAAAAATTACCAGATATGTGGGAATGAGGGGAACCCAGTATTTCCAGTGAAAAGGGAACTGGGAGACAGCATTTTCTTTCTCATCTTTGTCAGTAGTGTACCCTGTGTATCCTTTTTCTCATTTTTCTAATAATTTTACTTACCCAACTTTTACTTATTAATTGAAAGCTTGTATGGAAGACATTTTGCCAAGCAAAGACAAGCAGAAGTGCCCACACACACACACACTCATGAGCCAGGGAAGTGACATGTATTTATCATGTTCTTCTGTCTCTCCATCTTTCATGATATCTTTAATACAACTCAGATTTTAAGGGAGGAGAAATTATAAGATTCAGGTTTCTAGCAATAGAGCTTAAATCAAAGATTTCGATAAATATTGCATGAGCAGTTAGAGTTTGCTGATATTTTAATTAAATTGTCTCCTAAAAAGTGTCAAAGTTTATTGTTTTTATATGTAGCTGTTTAAATAAACTCAATTAAGTCAAGGTTACAAAAACACTTATTCATGTGCTATGTGTTTAATTCACAAGAGATATTTAAGGCTGTTTGTATTTTCACTGACATGACTTAGGAGAGCAAATGAAAATTGCAGTCCCTTTTTTTTTATATATGATAGGCTGAGGTAGTTTTTTTTAATATTGTATTGTCATCTTTGGATCAACTAAACAAATATGCCACCGTTGGTACTGCCTCAAACTTGTAGCTTTGCTTTTCTAATATAAACACTGGGGGGAAGAAGAATGGGGGCAACACGCTCTACAGCCCAAATCAGTATCACTCTGCTGTTCTACCACTGAACACTGTGAAATCTTAAAATTGAGGGAGACTTAGCTATCCTTTTTATTTTTCACTTTGTGGATCAGCAGTCTGTGTTTCTGAAAATAAAAATAAAATGAAATAAAATAAAATAAAATGAAATAAAATGAAATAAAATAAAATAAAATAAAATAAAATTCAGCAGTGGAGGTCTGTTTATTGCTGCTTGCAGTTTGGTCCTTTTTCCCAAGCTACCAACAGGCAGTGGAAGTCACTTTATTTAGAAATAAATTCTAAAATAGCAAAGCTTTGCCAAAATTTGTAAAACACTTATATCCTGCTGAACAACAGAATTCACAAATATAAGTATTATGATATATATGTATAATGCATATTTGAACATTTAAAACATGTAAAGTTATATTTATAAAGATTAAAAAACTCTTCCAAAGGTCACAAAATCCCACCATGCACCTGACCCATTTTACAATTATAGATGACACCTTACAGTGATGGTTCTCACCTTTTGTTTCTGTGATGGGTTTCCCCATAGCATCTTTAACAGACAGCTCACATAATTGCGGTTTTCCCAGGCATTTACCAACCTGGGAAGTGAAGGAGGTGATCATGATTCCAGATCCAGATCCCACATTCATGGAAGAGTAACCATTTCATAAGACACGACTCACATGCCTTGAGTGGAGGTGTGCCTGACACTTCAGTGCTCCTTCCCACATGATCCTTCCCAGGCTTGTAGGGAGATCTGGATTTCTTGCCAGATGTCTTCTCTTTCTGCATTGTACATAAACAAATGGTCTCTCCGTTTTTCTCCAGGGTTATATTTTTATGAAATCTTTAGATTTATATGTCCTGTAAAAGCAAGGCTTTGTTTTAGAAACTGACCTACATTTAGGAAAAAAAGGAGAAAATCCTCTGAAAGGTTTGAAGATGAAATACCGTAAATTTTTTTTTAAAAAGTTTTTTGCAGATGAGTGTTGCTCTGTTTTATTCAACTGTTTGGGGGAAAATTGTGGTTTAACATAAGATGGTAATTTATCTCAGCCAGTAAACCTAAAGCTTCATCTTTAACATAACTCTATCATGTCGTATTTTCTTCAGCATGAAACAGAATTTTGGAGGTTGGACAAAGAGAAACCATTCAAAATATCGTGCCAGTTCTTCATCCTCTACTAAGGATGAGTATACAACTGGAATTATTGTGCTTTTTCCCCCCTTTATAGCACTCTATGGTGCAAATGACATGAAAAGCAGTACTAACAAATCTACAAATTAATTAATTTAAAACAAACAATATCTCACAGGAAACGACTTTGTGGACATCACTGTGAAAAATACTTCATTCAAGTTAGCTTCTAAACTTCAGGACTTCAGAGTAATGCTGTATATATTTTGAATTAAAGCAATTGGCTTGCTAGATTGACTAGAATAAAAGAGAACTACACTGATATGCAATATTTTACCACCTAATAGTGCATCATTTACAAAGACAAATTGTAAAATTATGAACAATAAATCTTGAAATGATCATTGAACTTAGAAACAACAGTACATTTCAGACAGTGGCCTCAATGGACTAATGAGTGCTCCTGTCCTTCTCTATATCTGTAGCCCAATTTGTCTGATGACGAGTTTTCTTTGAAGTCAGGTTTAATTTACTACCTATGAGTCCTTTAATAGGTGTCTCCACAGCAGATATGCTTACATGGAAAATCTTACATGGAACAGGTTCACACCTTACAGATAGAGAGAACGCATTGTAGGCACCCCTGTCATAAAATTGATAACTGCAGTGTTATGAGGTTTGTTTTCTGACTTCCTTAATAGTATGCACAGGCAGAAGGTCAAGGTCAATAGCTAATACAAGTTTCTTAAACTGTTAATTGATCATTAAATTGCAACGAAAGTAATCCAAGTAGATGTCTTCATACATTTGACTTTATGCTTCCCTTTTTGCACCAAGTAGTATAAGCATAGCAAATTCCACTGGTTGAATATTTTACCTTTTTGTTTGGGATCTTTTTTCCCAATGTTGCAATGCATATTTTCCTACTAGTTTTTACTTTATTTTTGTTGTGGACTATAGTAAATATGTAAAAGAGGTTTACTAGGAGAAGACTATTGAAGACAAGATTATGTTGACTTATGAATTTACTTACTGATTTAAGAAAAAAATGTGTCTTTCCTTGGAATATATAATATACAAAAATACTCTTAGAATTGCTGAGTGATTAAATTAATATTCACTTTTTATTTTTAAGCAACTGTAGAATACTCAAACACAGGAAAAAAATGGTGTTCTTGGGTTCAGCTAAATTGCTATAAATTGCTGTGAATAGATGCTGTTTCGTGTGTATGATAAGGATTCAATTACATAAAATCCTTTTTTATCCATTGGAGACAAAGAAAAAACTAGTTCTAACTAGCCTATTTTTTACCTATTACACCCTCAAATTAGAAATTAAGCTTCTGCTTATAATTAAGGTATTATAAGTGATAATGAGTAATGATAATTGCTGCTCATGAATGCAATATATATGCCAATAGAACAGCATCTGAGCTAATGTCAGGAAATTTGCCCCGATCACAGAAGCTGAAAAGAAAAAAGTGGTCTTGAGATACAACACTAAAATGAAGATTAGGAATGCTTTCCAAGCTATTATTCACTGTAGATAATTTTATCTGGAAGCTCAATTATAGAACCCAGCAGGAGGCTGGTTGTAAAGCAGAAAACCTGACTCGACAAAGACACATGGGCAAGCAGACAGCAGAAAAGAGTAAAGCTTATTTGCTTTCCAAATCCAGGAGTAACTGGGAGTCTATAACTATACTCTCACAACAGAGCAAGCCCTCTGCTGAATCACTAGCTGAAGCCACTTATGCAAACAGAATCTGGCAGAACAGCCCAGCCATGAGAAGGGAAGATTAGCAGAGGTGAGCAACTTTGCCCCTTTCTTCTCTGAGAGCTGGCTTGACATGAGAGTACAATTTAAGGAAAGTGAGATTTGGGCAAGATGTGTCATAGTGGAGCCTGGAAGACTGACTGTTTTCTACCTTCTGGGTCACTATTTCCTGTTTGCACAAATATGTTTATATATGGAGTTCTCACATGTTTATTTGGAGAATGTTTTTTTACCCTTTTGTGCAACGCTGTCTTAAAGAGCTTTTGAGTACTTGGAAATCAGAAAAGAAACAAATTTACTTACAAGTTACTAGTTTATTTTTGAGGACCATAATTAAAAGCATTTCTTCACTTAAGAACCCAGAGGTAAGCAATGGCATCTTGACATTAAGTCTGGCTTACTTCAAATGTGTGTTTGTTGGTCCCACTCAAGTGAAAGACTGCTCAGGTAAAACATCAGTGACATTCTTGTCTAAAAAAACATCAAAATTTTCAGCTAATCAGGATTTATGCAGGCAAACCTTACCCCTCTAAAGAATATTCAGTAAATACACAAATAGAAATGTGTTTGTTTTTCTTAGAGTAAGTCAAAGTATGAATAGGAATCTATGTCACCTTTGAAAATGAGGCTGCAAATGCAGGAGTGCTCTCTGACAATTAATAGTAATGTTTCTTACAGAAATAATGAAAGTATTGAGTACTTTTTACTCCTAAAAAACCCAAAATCAGGCATTTTTCAGCTTCTGGAAAAACTGGTACTTTTAAATAATAAGCACTTTAGTCCCCTAAAATAATAAGCACTAAAGGCCTTTAAAATAATAAGCACAGGCTTTAGAATAGAGAAGAGTTCGGTCCAGGCAGAGGAGGCTGTCATACCTGGAAAGCATCACCTTCTGTACCTGGTTTAGTTTCTATCACAGTTTCATGAAGGAATAGTGTTGAAGTGTTCCTGGTATCTGGTGCTGGATACTTCTGGGACAGCCCAACATTGCTTGTGACATGAAAAACACTCTGCCAGTCTGTGTGTCCTGTGCCTGCTCTCTGCAGACCTTGTGCATTGTCAAGTCCCACTGGATTCCCTGTTGTGCATCCTGCTCAGGGGAGAGTCTGTTTAGCCAGCCAAAGGCTGTCATGGCAGATTTTTTGTTTTTATTCCTTTATGAGAATATTCTACCTTTTTCCTAGATAATTTTTGATCTTAGATAGTTGTTTAACTCTCCAGTGATTTTCACCTTGCAGATTCATTACATTATTTTCTAGTTATTCTCTCAGATTTTTTGCACTAATAAGAATGTAAACTGGTTTACTTATCTCCAGGGGATTGATACCTCTACAAAATGTCTGGAAGACGAATAGCTAACTTTGTTGAATTTGTTTTCTCTATCATTAATGATAAACCCCATCTTTCTTTAAATATTACAGAGTTATTTGGTCATTGTTTTGCTGATGATTATTACTTATAGAAGGTATGTTCCCAGCTAAAATCTAAATATTTTGGCATACTGCTTAAGGTTTGGTATTTCTATGTTGTATCCATCTACATCTTCTCTAACTATAAGGTCAAAGGCAATGCCAAACAGGAGGAGCGAGGGATTGCATCCTGATTAATTCCTAATTTTGCATTCTGGGATCGTTGTGTTCCAATAGAACGGGGTGAATAATTCATTGTGAACAATTGACCACTGTTTGCCTGTTTTTCTAAATGATCCACGAGCCCATCACATTTCAACAAAACCATTTCTTTTATTGCATTCTCTCCACACCACTTCTTCATGCTTTCTGTTCTCTAATTCAGAGATTCCCAGCATCACTGTTGCCATCTCCCTTCAGAAATAGTTTTATTTACTCTGTTTTCTTTCCAGATGCATATGCCATGTACACTTTCTCCTTCTGAGTCACAGACTCTAAGTAATTAAAAATTACCCTTGAAAAAGTGAGAATAAATGGGCTATCATGGTGTGTCAAATGCATTGCCAGGTATAACAAGGCCATGTGTCCAAGTTGCCTTTTGACATCCCTAGAAGATCTTAAAACCATCCAGGAGTACCAACCTGTCACGGTTATGTTCATTACCTTTCCTTTCTATGAGATGATTCTGTCACTTAATTTTGAGTCATGTATATTTTTCCCTCTGTACCATCCCAATAAACATAGGATGCAACAAATGCACTTGGTGTTAGAGATCAAAAGGACACTTTGCCACAGAAATATTGGCATCTGTTCTTCCTTAGGGTTGGATACATGTAATACAGACATCTATTACCTATTGAAAAAGCTAATGTCATTTAAAGAAAATATAAATTTACTAACACAGTGTGTTTGAAATTTGGCACACAGAAAATATGTGATTTTTTTATTTTCTTCAATGGTTAAATGATCAAAAATTTTAGAACTTTCTGTAAAAAAAAAATTGGGGGGATCCCTGTCACTACTAGGAGTACATTTTTTCTAGCTCAGTTACAGAAATTCATTGTAGAAAATATAAGCTGAAATAGAAATTTTCCTCTTTTAATTAATATTCATTCCTGTCAATGCCAAACCATTCCACAACTCTTTCTAGTGAGTAAATTTCTATGTCTCTTTACCCTGTCACTATCACTACTAGTAGTAGGAGGAGGAAGAACAGAATATATATATGATGCATATAAAACTGAGAATTGCAGTTTTCTCCACTAGAGAGAACTTTTTCCACTCAGCATATCCTTTTTCCACTCCTAAGCATGTCCTTCTACCCCAACCTAGGCAAAATTCAGTGGTTTTTTACTGTTTTGTGATCTAGGAGACCTAAATTTCATCCAGTCTTAGAGTTACTAGAGCCGTTTCTAGTGTTTGATTGGGTAACAACCAAGTTGCCCAACAAACAGGTTGAAATACACAACCTGTTTTCTTTGGATGTATATCTCTGTAAATTCATACCTTGCCAGTCAGCCCAGCTACAGAGTGATTTAGAGTAAGCAGCTTTTCCTCATGTCACCATGGAGCATAATCCTTAGTATGTAGTAAAACCAAATACAGACATATTTCTCTACATCCATGACATATTTTGAGTGAGGCTGCATCGTTTGAGGTCACTGGGGAAAAAAAGACCTAACAAAGAGTTGTTTCTGAACCGTGACAAGAAGAGTTCACAGGCATCTTGGCAAGTTTACCACTACTTTGCCAGCAAATCTGGAGAGATAATAGTTAAGGATCTTCAGTATGTGAGAAGGGGAGACTAGGCTAAGTTTTGGCTTTTTACAGCAGTTTGTTCTGGCAGCCATTCATTGCATTTGTGTGGCATAAGAAGACTGTGGATTAACACATGTTTTGTCATGCTCCTGTACCTTCCATGTGACTGAGCATTTGTCAGATTTGCTTCTTTGCAAACTTTTGCTTTGAACTTGTAGGTCAGGTAAGAAAACATTTCTGAAAATTTGGCCTAGAATCGAAGGACTTCTGTGTAAATTGCTCTTATTTCATTCAAAACTGGGAAAGTTTACAAACAGTGCCTCACTCTACCTGAACTCCAGCCCCAGTTTTGCATCAACTGTGAATTCAAGCCAAACTCTAACCCAGAGCAACCCCCTGCATCACAAACATTCAAGCCATGTGACTTGAAGCATCTTTAAATAAATGTTCCAGCGAAGCTGCTTTGCTTTGTTTTCAGAATTTGTAATAAGTGCTTCACACTCTTCTAGTACCTCTACCTTGGAATGAAATCTGCTTGATTTTAATTTATGGAGATAAAGTGTATTCCTCTGAGAACAGCAACTGTTTTTTTCAAAAATTACAAATGGCCAGTGTGCTAAAAATCATGAAGCATCCCTGTGGCTTTCTTGTGGTGGATAGTCCTTGAAATATTTCATAAAGAGGAGTAACTCATACTACCTCCTTAAAGACAGAGAAGCAGAGGAAGGTTAAGTGATTTGATGAACCACTCTGGAGAGCTGAAGACAGGGAGTGTCTTGGCAAACTTGGCATTGTGCACCAGTACCTGTGACAGTGTTGGCTAAGTTCACATGCAGCAAGTTGGTATACATTTCCTGATAGACAGTAAGAAGCACTATGCAGGTATAAACAGTGAAACAACTGTGATTTCTGTTCAGGGACAAGCTTCCTTTTCCTCTTAAAATTTTCCACATAATAGGCTGATGTTTAAAACATCATCCACTATATCCGGAAATGTGCAAAACTAACAAAAGGGCTTATTTTCTCTTCTCCCACTGCTAAATACATAGTTTCCCCAACAATATATTAGGCCATTTCTGAGGTAATACATATAATTCAGTGACAAATCCACTTCAGCCTTCATAATGCCCTTCGTTTTTACTTCAAAACATTCACTGACTCTCATGGATTTGTACTATTTAACACCCAGATAAAGGTAAGCTGCCTTTTTTAATAACGATGGATTACATTTTCTTGTTACATGCTCTGATTCAATTGGATTTTTCACTGTGAGCACATCCATTCCAGAGAAAACAGTAATGCCAGTGTAAGAATAATTATAGTTATTAGAAAGGTAAACAATCTAAAACAAAAATTAACATCAACAGAAATTAAGTTGCTGCTTCAAAGGCCTGCTTTTTCCTTCGTTTTGCAGAAGTATCTCTACATTTTTTTCTTTACAACTATATTATTAGAAACAATAGAGACAGGCTGTTTGGTGAGACCTTTTCTACTAGACTGAGGCACTGCCAAAATTCTTCCAGAGAGGTGACTACCAGTGCAGAGGAGAGCTTCCACACCCTTCAGAATAGGGCTGCTCCTTGCTAGGAGGATGAAGTCGTGATGAGATAATACCCCAGACTCCTCTCTGAAGATGCCAAGACGTTCACAGAATACTGCAGTGAGTGGTTGTATTTCTATATAAAAACTGAAGAAGTTCCAGTAACTTTCTGGCCCTCACAGAAGTTCAGTGCTTAAAGTGAAATTTGCTGAAGGGTCTGGTGTCCACCTAGCTGAATCCAGCCTTGAACATGCTGCAGTGCTGGGCACTAATGCATCAAAGCATATATAATATACACTAGTAATGCTGGAGTAAATCTCTCTGCACTTAGGAAGGCTTTTGAATAGCTGAGTCCTGTTGAAGGAAACAGCAGCTAAATGTGCAGCAAACTGGGGAGTCGCTGAAATGCTTTGGCTGAACTGGGGCCTTAGATAGTCACTGCTCCTTCATATAGGCAAAAAAGGTCAACCCATTAAAATGTGTACTTTAAATGGCTTCTCCTCTGAAATTCATCCAAGAAGATTTACACACTCTAATATATTTTGAGATGTTCCTCTGGGCAGAATACCATGTTGCCTGCACACCTGTCCTGCTGGACAGATGATCTCCAGGGGAGAAAAGCTCGTAAAGATCTGGTTATTTGTTTAGCCACCCTGTCTCAGACATATGGAATTATATAACCTTGTTTTTGTAGGATTACTTTGCTAAAATAATATGAATATCACGTTTTTTTCCTTTAAAACATATTAGAATATAATGTTGCCCTCAGAGAGAAAATGGGAAGATGTGCAGCTCCTCCTGTTTCATTTCCTGCTTTCACGGATTGTTGTGTTACTAAAATATTTTTATTACAGAAGAACTCGAAGCAATATACATTGTTTGTCAGAGGATTATTTATAGTCCCTTTAAGCTGAATTTCTGTAATGAAATCCATTTACAGACATTCCACAGTGCCCTATGGTTACTTGCTTATGCAAATGAAATGTGACCCTTGGAATAAGCCTCTTGCCCTTGCTGTCACCCTCCTTGGCTTCAAAGGTCTGCAGACAATCACTTCTTAAGTGAGTGGGGTTTTTTTATATTTGGTTTTGAGTGGGGAAAGAAGAAAATGAAAAGAGAAAAACCTTTTCATTGCATGGCTTTCTTGCAGAGATTCATAGTGACTGACTGGTTTTGTGAGATAATGCTCATTTATTTTAGATGTTAATAGGAACTCTTCACTTATAAACATTCTTCATAGATGATATCCTCTTAAAAGTGAGATTCTTATATAAAAATTTTAGAAATTTTCAAGTGATTTAAGTACCCAGAATTAGGTTTTCTTCCTTAGTTGCACTTTGGATTGCAAACTCAGATATCTGGTTTTAAAGGTTGTGCTTCTGGGTTCACAGATGTGCAGTTTCAGCCTGACATACCTGCAGAGCAAATTCTACAGTGGCCTATGAAAAAGTCAAAAAAGAAGGTGTGAAATTTTTCTCTGTAAAAATGATCTTATTTTATGACTATGATTGCAGTAATCTACACTGATAGAAATCAATGAGTGAACAAATAGATGCTATAAAGAAAAAGTATGAAGATACAACAATTTCAGAGATGTAGAGAGAACAACTTTTAACAAAAATTAGTTATTCTGCAGCTTTAATTATTATCATCTTCTGTCAGAAAACTCAAGAGTTTTGTGGACCTTACCACAATAATAAGGGGTATATTTACAGTTAATTGTATATCCCAAATCAGAAGTCACTGTATTACTTGTATTTCATATGTTTCTGAAATCTCTGGCATCATATTAAAATTTAGCATGCAACATCCTGGTACTCACAATAATAGTTTTAGGATACTTTTTTGAAAATATTCATAATAGTTTATGATCTCTTTAATGAAGCAAAACAGTCATAAAAATGATGGAACATTTTGACTGCAAAGAGTTCTGTATGGATAGGAAGATCAAGGGAAATGCACCTTGAGATGGTTAGTTACGTTCTTTTCAAAGAGGAAAATTTCAGCAAAAACCAGTGGCGGAACCACTCGTTTCTCATTTTGATGTACGACATCAGTAAATAAAATAAACTGATTTCAAATAACCAGGCTGTCAACAATGATGTTATCTCAGCTATAGTATTTGTCAGGAGCATAGTAGGCCTCCTTATCACCTGTCTAGTTTCTTTTTAAGTTTCATTGTATGTGGAAGTTGACTACCTGGAGTTAGTGTCCACTTAGGGCAGTTGTGGATATCTCATTTACTTCAGCATTATCAGAAAAGCCGTGCATGTGAGTATAGACAGTTTTGCTGGATCATATTATTTATAGGTGATTCCAGCTGGTTTTTATTACAAATTTTTTGTATCTTAAGGCCACGTTGAAGATAAATAGACAGCTGTGACCCCACATAATTCTGAGGCCTTTTGTGATAAGTGGGGCTCAAAAAAAATGTGAGGTAGCAGCTGAGATTATCTGAATAGAGGATTGCAGCCCTGCGTACATTTTATTACCTGCACAAGGACATGGGGGAGAGTAAATTCCATAACTCCATAACTCTATGGACTTGGTGCTTTTTATTATTTCCTGGGCTTCCTCCAGTCAGCACAATAGTTCAGTGTCATCATCCATGGACCAGAATGGAGCTCCAGATTCCAATATTTACTCATTCTTCTGTGTTCTGCAAGTATCAGCAGAATGGGGCTCCCAATCCCTTCTTGTTTTTGTTACCCTGGTCTAGAACTGTGTCTGGAGAGAAGGTCTAAAATTCTATCTCTGTGACAAGCTACAGAAACACTGACAGAAAAAGCAGCTAGACAACTAAAGAGTAGGGAAAGAGGCACTTGGTTTTGATGATCCATTGAAAATATGAAATTACCTCAGGGAAGGAAGAAATTGGTAGAATAAAAGTGGTTTAGAATGAACCTTTGGTTCTTTTGTTTTAGGAATTAAAAGTTAATTACACTGAATTATTATTATAATTATTATAGGGAAATTCTTCCTTGAACAAATTATCTTTATTTTTGCATCTTCCACAGCATTCTCCTGAGTAAATGTGATAGGAAAGTCATTTTACAAGCAAGTTTTTCTACTTTTTCATTCACTTTCTAGAAATACAACAGAGAAAATTGAGGTCTAATTTGTAAAAAATAGAGAGTATGCACAAGTGCATCTGAATTCCAAGCTAGACCTGACTGTAAAAGAGAGAAAACAGTTCTAGTACACTGCAAAACCAAGAGCCAGTGTCTCAAAATCTGGATAAGCACATGAATGAATATTGTTACCTCAAATTCACCTCCCTTTGCAATGACAGGTCAATATTTGTGATACAGCTGGATACAGTATGGGTAGGACTATGAGGAAATAAATAATTCAGAATACATAACAGATCAAGAATGACATTCACAATAACAATGCCTAGAGCTACTCACTCAACAGTGACACTGAGACTAATACTGTATTGTATAGCTACAGGAGATCTGAAGTAAAGTTGTTCAACAGCTATGGAAACTTTTGTGTCAAGACAGGGCCTCAACTTCCTTGGCATATAAAATTTGTATAAACACTTCCTGGTGAGTAGGTTGGCACAGTAGGTTTTAAAGATTCTGCAGAGTGAGAATGCATGAAGATGTAGATCCTGATGAGCTCAATTATCTTCTCCCTGTGACTTATACTTAGGTTAGAGTTGTGGGTATCTATGTCAATAAAAGCATGATGTCCTGCTGGTTATGGACAGATCTCATGAGAATTACTTATGATTTTAGTATGATTTCAGCATCAGGCATTGTTTCCTTCCATTAAATACCTCATTCATTAAGAAATGCTCAGTTGCTTGTTGGAATATGTCTCTTCACCTGACTGTGTTTTGTCTAGGATTACTTGTTTGCAATGAAGTGTGTCAATATGATCCCCCAGAGTGCAAGTGCTTACTTCCTTTTCAGGAACAGTACAGATGATATGAGTGTTCGTTCTCCTGGATGCTCATCAGTCAGGTGGAGAGTTGAGATGCAGGCTCTTAATTCACATAAATATCATGGAGTTCCCACTTGAGTTGGCTAGCTGGCTAGATGCAATAAAAAGTAAGAGTACAAATGCTGCACATACTTCAGCTGGCAGCCACCTGCTTTATTGCAGAAAACAGGATAATCCTTTTGTCTGATGAAAGTCCTTCACCACTTTCCCACAGTTCCTTTTGTGCTCCACAGAAGCCAACAAGTTCTCCTCCAGTGTCCTGGAGATAAAAAAATAAATAAAGAGCCTAATTTTATGGAGGAAAAAAGCTGCAATCTACCTCACAAAAGCTGTATCTCCCCACCAGGCATGTTCTGAATCCCAGCAGAAGGAAGGGCATACACACAGCGTTATGCTTCATGGGTGAACCTACTGCCCAATAGCTAGAACTAATCACCAAAGCTTACCTTACAAGAGAGACTAAATTTGGATTGTTTTCCATCCATCATCTTTAGGGATTACTATTTCTAAACAAAGAATGCCTATAAAGTATAAAAAAATGGCATCAACCAGCCTTTTGCCCTCACCAATTCTATAAAACCTGTCACTGAATGACATACCACACAGATATGAAATTCCTTTTTTTTAATGTGTAGGCTGGGAGGAGGAGAAAGAATAGACTTCACAGTGACAGAGCTATAAGAGACTCTCAGAATTACTTTTTCTTCGTATTTTCAGCACTCATTTCTTTTAAACATTAACCAGAGGTACAAGAGTATAAAACCAGCTGTGCTTACTTCTATACTGCAAAGTTTGGTTAGATTTGAACTCTTTGTACTGCAACCTACTCATCTTTCAAACATATGTTATTCTTTTCATTTTTTTTAAAATCTATGGTCTCACCCTAGCAAAATACCACTTGTGTGGGTCAGGGGGTTTGTTGCCTGGGTAAGGACTACTGTGTCTTTGTTACAGAGAAGCCCAGCTGAGCTATTTATGCAAGCAAGGACTATTTGCAAGTAATTTTCAGGATGCAGCTGCACTGTGAAAAGTATTGTATAGTCTATAAAAATAGTGGATATGCCTTGTAATCCTTAAGTCCTGGTATGTTTGCATGGAAACTCCACTAATGTCCCTACATTGCTTCTTATGACCTCACAGAGGAGCAATGTACTTTCAGGAAGTCTATTCCCAGCACTTGCCAGGGTCTGACATTTTAATCATGGAAAGCAATTCATCTTATTTTCAATACTATCTTAAGGATGACTTAATCAAATGGCAAAAATGTACCTAATGGTACTTAATTACATGCCTAGAACAAATGAAGGAAGATATATTTGATAAAATGTAACTGAACTGTGAAAATCATTGTAACATAAAAATTATATCATCTTTGAATCAGTTTTGACATTTAAGATTGACCTCTTGGGGAAGGCAAGATTTTTCAGTGAAATACAGGTTGTACGCTTAGAATATCACCTTTTTAAATGTTTTATTTACATTCCAAGTTCTATTTTACCTTAGAGAATATTATATGAAATATTATACGAAATAACTTTGTCATGAAACTATGAAGTTATATTTCTGCCTTATAATTCCAAGACAAACTAACTGACTTTTAAAGATCTTGCTCCCTTATTTGGCTGAAGTTTTGGGATTGTATTGTTTAAAAAACCTGCATTTCCAGCACTCTTTATGTGATCCTTTTCATATTTTCCTGAATGGAAATTATGGCTAAGACATTAAACAACATGATAGATCATTATTCCAACATACTCCAAAAGTACCTTTATTAAGGAAACAAAATCACTTTGCTTTTACACATGGTGTTACTAAAAGCTAATAAAATTTTATATGCAAGGGGGTTTGCATAGTGATCTGTGCAGTATGCTGACTTACACTGGTGTGGTATCAGAGCACTGAACTCTTCTAGAGTAAAGCTGAGAGCTAGCAAAAAACAAAGTCAGAAATTTGGGCTATTTACTTGCTTAGTTATAGGATTAAAGAGAAAAAGTAAGGCAATTTTACATATTCACCAGGAAAGAAGGTATCACTCTGCTGGCTTTCAGCACAGACAGGTGTGTTTGCTACATGGGCAGTCAAGGATATTACCAGATCTGGGGCAGGGCTGCTCCTGGCTGCAAATATCAAGGGTGTCTTTTTTATAGGAGAACTGCATCAGTTTATATTGTGTCAGCATCTGATGTGCATGCTGATCTCACAGACTTCATTTCAGCAGCTACACCTCCCAAGAACTCCTATTCTGGGTCTGAGAAATACCCTACCAGTAAAAGAGGGTTTTGAGCAGATAATCTTAGTTTATCATTTGGGATGACTGATTAAGCACTACAGTTATTGAAAGGATATTATTTACCTGCTCGACAATCTACGACTTAGTATACTTTTCCTGGGTGACTCTGTTATTGTAAAGCATTTCATTCTCTATTGGTTTTGCTGTATTTAAAGTTGTCTGTGATAGAAAATTATTTTTCTGGTTTATAACAATGCTATTTACTACTTGCATATGGTATTAGAGAGAGAGAGAGAGCAAAGGAGAGATCAAATAAACACCAAAATGAAATGGGCTGTGTTTAAAGCTCTGAGAAGCTAAACACACCTCTAAATTGAAGGTAGAGTGCTCAGCTACTTCTGTAATGCCCAAACTCATCTTGCTTGACTTTACATGTCTGCAGTATGAGAAGCTGCACAAAAGAGACAGTGCTGAAGATCCTTTCTCTTTGTTGAGCTAGGTGCGAGCATATACTTATTTCCTCCTAGACCACCCTACTGCATTGCCTCAGTTTCACCTGGAGCTCCTTTCCCAATGATGGTGTCATGTTCACACCCTAACATCTACTTTATAAGCAGCACTGGCATGTGAACAGCCCTTCACCATATTCTCATATTCATCAGATGACCACAGCGCAGCCTTGGATTGGTGCTCTACCCTCTAATGCAGAAAATCTCCATCTCCTCCTCCTGCTCTGTAGTACCTAGCTAATCAAACTCTCAGCCCTTTTTTGGCAATAAAAATCTGCATCTCACATGCATACAAAATTAATCAAAATTGGATCAAAATTTTCGTAAAAATTATAAAAGCTGTATCACTAGCACAGATTGTCTTAAAAGAGAATAGTATTAATAACAAAACACATAGTGAAAAAAGGGGGTTCCAGAATTCAGGTAGCACTGTAATGGATGAAATATGTTAGGAAGAAATTCTTAACTGTGAGGGTGGTGAGATACTGGAACAGCTTTCCCAGAGAAGTTGTGGATGCTCCATCCATAGGAGTGTTCATGGCCAGGCTGGATGGAGCTTATAACAACCTGCCCATGACAGGGAGGTGGAAATGAGATAATCTTTATGGTCCCTTTCAACTCAAACCATTCTGTGAATCAAATATTCTAAGAATTTGTTCTTTAGATGTCTTTATATATGTTTATATTTTTCAATTACTACTACAAGTAGCAATCAATGACTTTCAGAGGGTTCCTTGGGTAAGACTATGTAGTAATATTCTAATTTAAATACAATTTTCAAATTATTGATATATTATATATATTATATATGATATATTGACATATATTGATATATGACAGTATTTTTGTTAAACACTAATTTTCTAGAGATTTCTTACCAAAGGACTGACAGTACCTTTCTAGTCACTTGTCATCAGCTTGACATTTGACTATGAGTTTTATCACATAGTGATAAATTATTTTTTTTACATTGTGAAAAAGAAGGTAGCCAAAACTGTTTAGCTAGTAATCAAAAAGAAGAGCTTATACATCACAGTTGTCCTAGCTGAGATTCAATTTTTCATTATAAATTTTGGTCAATGAAAGGCTTTGACAGCTTCTGGTTTCACAGAGTTGCAGATCCAATGCTTCTAAATAAAAAATTGAGTGAAACAAAATGTGGCAGATTTTTGTCAAAACAGATATTGGGACTGTTCAGAACAGCAAAAGGAATAACTACATGATATTATAATAGTTATGATTACTATCATTCCTTATTAAAAATAAGGAGACTATAGTTAAGTATGTATTTCATAGTACTTCGCAAACAGATAAAAGTCACATATTGTACCAAAACAGGGCAAATATGTGTACTTCAGCAACCTTCAAGGGTTAAAATATCATGACACATTATAAACACATTTATACCAAAGGCCAGAGGGATGCTAGTCCCATTTCATAATCACTATGCCATTTTATGGAACTTCTGCCTCTTTATGGTTCTGTGACTTCTCTCATTCAGGAAGGCCAGAATAGAAAAAAGGTCAAAATAGATGTCAGCCCAAGCAATTATGAAAGAGAGAACTTGGACATGACCCTGAGATTAGAAATGCTGACCTGTCACAGTAACAGGGGAAAACCTGCCATGCTGCCTTTATGTCAAATACAAACTACCAGTCTTAATGCTAGTGCTCTCATTTATTTGCATTTTAATCTCTTTCACTTCTAATATTGGGCTTTCCTGCTCATCTTCTCTCTTCTGCTGTACACAGATGGCTCAGATGGCAGAAGATAGGCATAGAGTTTAGGATATCCACATCTCTTGTAAAGAAAGGTCTTGGGAAAATGGATCAAAAACTTATTTGTCTGGTCATGAGGACAAGAAATAACACAGTAAGCAAATTGTGGCCTGACCCTGAACACTGTAAGAAATATTCTAGGGTTCCTTGAAGGTCAACAATATCTTGCTCCTCAAAAACTATGTAAATAAGAATGAAAGAAAAGCCTAAACAGAACAGGACTGGAAGTGAAATTTTCCTCTTTTTTTTCATATTGTAGGTTCAGTCATAGTAACATAGTGACATTTCTTTCTATTTTTTTAAATTTTTTATTTGCAAAGGAGATATTTTAAGGTTTTTTTTGCTTTTGTTTTTAAACATGATTTGAGTTAACTATGTCATCTTTGGACTCAGTTCTTTACATAGAAAAGCATTGTCTCAGCAGTACATCTTTTATTTCACATTTGACCATCTGTGGAAAGAGTATTGTGCAAGAGGTAAAGTTCATTTTCACTGGTAAAGCAGGAGGCCAGGCAAACGAGAACACAGGGATGAAGAGTTTAACTGGACCATGAATCAGAGGCAAATTCCCATTACAGGCTGGGTTTTATGCTTGCCACTCCTTAGCCAAAGAGAGGTCCATATTCTCAGACATCATCAGCCTGGCCACCGAAATTCTGATATGCATAGTATCAATTCTTTCTTGGCATAGAGTTGTCCTTTTTCACTGGGGCCAAATATTTGATTTCTTTACTATTCAACAGATTAAAATGTTTAGTTACAGGGTTTATGGCGGTTGCACCTCAAAAGTTTCTTCTTTGCCTCCAGGCTATTCCTATGACAATCTTTTTTTCCTAGCTCAACAGCAGAAAAGTCCCATTTCACATCTGTACATGTTTTCTGTAAAGAATCAATATTCACTACTCAGAATAGTGACTATTCAATATTCACTATTCAGAATAACTTTTTTTAACATTCTGGAAATTAATAAGTAATGTTCTTTAGCATTAGCATTGTGTTGATGAGTCTTATTTCCTAACAATTAGCTTATCATCCAAGATCTGAACAAGTAAGATTAGATCTGCCCCCTCCTGCCTTGCTGGGACAAGTTTGTGTTTATTCCAAAAGGTGCAGCTTGGTTATAGAAATCTTGTTTGCTGAAAAACAAATGTCTTGAGATCAGACATCTTAGAAGTGGTATTCTTGATAAATTTAAAAACTGCCCTCCCTGGTCTGAGCTACAGATGTATGACTGTCTGTGGATGGTATAACCTTTTTGTCCCGCTCCAGAATAGCTGCTATGCTAGGAATAGGAAATAGAGGAAAAGCCAAAACAAAAATTGAACCTGTAAATATGAGCTAGGTCTAATGAAGCATTAGACATATAGCTTAAGAGAAAAGTTATACTGGTTACATAAATTTATAGTTGGTGTTCTGCCATTTTTTACCTCTGTTCTCTTACTTCTACTAGTGTAAATCTTAGCATTACTGTTGAAGGTACAGGGCCTTTTTGCTGTGTAACACTATTGTCTTTTTCTCTCTATTTATCTACTGCTTGCAAGACTTCAGGTATGAAAACGCACTGCCATATAAATATATGCTATATGAATAATAGGACAAATCCTGCCACTGCTATTAAAGGAGAGTAGTTACTTTAAAAAAATTAATTCTATCCTTTATTTTTTTTTTTTGCTACTTTTTCCAGATCCTGAAATGCTGATCAGTGCACATTTCTAGACAGCTCCCTGTATCTGTATCAAAATAGCTGTTCACTGCACATACACTTCATAAATATAAAGTTACTTCCTGTTTGTACCTGCTGTACTTTTGACTGCAGCATGTTACTGAAATGTCTATCTGATCCAAGTTTGGGGCACACTCTTCTTACACTTTGCTATCATGTAAAAAGACAGAAGTAAGTGTTTTCATCATTTATATTTGAACCTCAGTTTGGATATTGCACATGGAATGTAACAGATTCACAATTTATGTATTGTACTCTTTTCTTCTTCCAGAATTTAAAGTTAAGAAAATATAAATATTAGAAAATATAAGATCAGAGGATATGTAGAGACCATCTCAAAATTGCTGCCTTTTTGAAGTGCTTCTAAGCTTTCACAGGAACATCTAGTACACAATGTATAAAAACAGTCATCTTTCCAGTTGTGTTGTGAATATAGATTCTAAACATTCACTATGATTTTTGTCTGATCATCAGTGGATCACACAAGAGACAAACCTTGTCCTTCCAAGCCAGCTGTGAACAAGGTACAACTTGAAAATATCTGTGTGATGGTGGGGCTAAGCACTGGAGCACAATTTGTATAAAAGGGAATAGATGCCATAATCAATCATTTTGATCACTTTATTTTGCAGCCAATACTTTCAAAATGTGTCTTTTGTCCTGGACTTATATAAAGAAATGGCACTTAAAAGCTCTTTGAATTCTATCCCTTCTTGTTACTATTGGGAACAACATTGAAAAATAAATACATATGCATGCAATGTAGGACTCTCTGACATAGAATAATTGCAAAGTAGGTAGAAGAAAGGTGTTTTGGCAATTGGTGGTTTTAAATTGGCAGAATTGATCTTGCAGTTTCATGGATGTATCTGTATAAAGGAGGTACGACTTCTTTGACTCTTAGAAGGTGTGATTGCTTTTCAGAAATCAGACAAGTGGGTGCAATTTTTTCTTCAAAGCTAAATCTTATTTTGAAAACTTATATTAACAGCCTTTTTAAAAGTAAGTCTTATACCTAAATATGTAATTTAACTGTTGCTTCAGGATTCACACATCCTCATGTGAAACCCATTTTTACAAAGTATGTATTTGTTTCATCAGATGGAGAGCAGAAAGGAATAATGAGTGTAATAACCCTATATTCATAAAGTCTGAAATTAAATATATGGTTCATAACAACCAAATTTTTGCAAGCAACATAACTCTTCAGTTACACTCTTTATGAAACAACACAAACTCCTGTAAAATAACCAAAAATTATAGTATGGAGAGAAACGGCCAAATATCTTTCATGAGCAAGTTGTGTAGTAATAACTCAATAGAATGTTTTATTTCCCAATGCAGTTAAATATGAATTTAAATAACTAAGGTACTAACAGTAGTAATAGGTGGTGAGGCAGCTCTCCAAAGCAGCCTAGCTGAAATACCTATCAATAGGTTATAATAGCCAGTGGGCAAGACGAAGTGCACAGTGTAAAGACTTCTTTATTCCTCTATTATTGGATTTTTAATGCTTATTGTCATCTCCATGACAAAAAGAATGACAAGCCTGAGTGTTCTTCTAAAGATCTGGTCTCTGGAATTTTCCTGTTATGACTCAACCATGGGCCTACTACCAACCTCAGTGTGGTAGTGCAAGCAAAATCAAAATTCTTTCTTTATTACATTCGTTGTTAAGTGTCATTCAACTCCCAGTCTGTCAGAAGCTCTGTGGGATCTGCATCAGACATCCATGCTTCATGGATGGTTGTGAAAATTGTGGGGGGGAGAGAGGTACTATTGCATCAGTATTCAATGCTGTGTTCAATTGTCTCAGTTGACCCCACATATGCATGGAAAATTGGAAAGAAGCTAGTCCAATAACTAAAGGAGGGAAGAAAGAGGTTAGAGAGTCTATGGAGAGTCTGTTAAGACAATAAGGGAAAGAGTTTACCTGGAAGTATAGGCGTGGCTGGTCAAATTTATGGAGAGAAAAAGAGCTTTGGAAAGGCATTGAGACAATCAGGTACTGATTCTCTGCCTGAAACTTGTGAGTATTGTCACAGTGAGAGGAGCCTGTGGGAAAATCTCTCTTTCTGTAGCACAGCACTCAGGTGGGGAAGAAAAGGCAGACTAGTTGTCAAAGTAGCTGAAATAATTTTGACTTCAAACTATGTACTGGCAAGTGCCAATTATATCTGTCTTTAAAACCACAAAATCTAAGTCTACAAAGAATAGGCTTCTTCATGAGTTACATCAACAGCATTCTGTTTAAAGAATGATACCTGTTATTCAGAATACTGCAGTATTTCATGGGCCAGAACATGTACAATATTGTGTTTACATTTGAGTTATGATTAAATACATGATGTCCATCAATGTTTCTTTCTCCTATGTATTTAAAATTTGAAAAGGCATGACTTTTTTTCCTTAATGAATGCTGAAAAATATAAAGAATGATGATGTTTAAGCATTGGTTACCAGAGAGATACTGTTCATCAGACAGAGTAAACCACCCAGAGCTGTTGTCTAACAGGATTCTGATTAAAAACTTTCCTTAAGCTAAGTATTTTCTGGAAAAAAGAGAGCAAAAACTTGTATCCCCATCTTGCTGGCTTACTTTCATTCAAATCTAGAGCTTCAATATCCATTTCTAGATAAGAATTAGTAAAAGTTTTAAATTGAAAACTTATCACTGTAGGATAAAAACTTTTCTTTTTCTGATGCTATACAACACATGCCAAATATTTTGTTTTCCAGCATGTAAAAATTTTCGTAGATGTGTAGCAGCAGGTATTCTACATACAGCAAAGTAAATAGGCATTTTTGTAAGCCTTTTTTTTTTTCAGATGAAATCCAGCAAAGACATTGACACTTCCCATATACCTGGGGAATCTGTGAGCAATGGGTTAAAATACAGTATAATTGGCTAGGTAATACAAGCTTCATCCTTCCTACTAATAGAACTGAATCATGTCAGATACAGGGTCTTGGATTTGAACTATGGATCCAAATATTTTTCCAAAGATCCTTTTATTAGAAACCTATGTGTGGACATAAGGCTCATAAGGAAGAAGTTTGTGCAATATGACACCAATTTAAAGAACTCCAGATGGCATTGTCAGTTGGTTGGTCGGTTGGAGAAAGAAGCTTAAAAGAAGAAGAAAATAAGGAAAGAAAGTTAAAAAGTTACCAGTGTCCATTATATGTAACCATCTTTGCTTGTGATAATGCCATCGACCTTGACCCTATTAGAAGGCTCACCTCTGGCTTATAGCACACAGTTCAACCTGTAATCAATTACACCCAAGCAAGCTGTCAGTAGCTGAGAGTGTTGCACAAATAGTTTATCTTAATGTTTATCTGAAAAATATTCACAAAGACTGAGATGGGGAATCACATACAGTCAAAATAAGCAGCTGGTCAGACATTCTTAGTAAAATAGCATCTCTTTTCCCTTTATAATTACTAGAAAATCTTAGTTTTGTTGAACAAATGACCAATGAAATCTATGGAATTATTTTCAATTACTTAGATTTGTGGTATGCTGTGAACAGTTATTTCTTCTTTTACACTACTCTCACCACACCTTAATCTCCCAAGGACAGCAGTTATTCAGTTCAGTTATATAAGGATATCACTAATTGAAGAGGTCATGTAGAATTACCAAAAATTATATGATGGAGCAAATAAGATTTTTCAGGACTGTTTTGAAACAAGAAAATGAAAAAAAAAACATAAAAGAAGGCTACAGTAGCGCAGTAGATTGCTGATGTGATGACAAAATTCAGTATTATGAATATATTGAAAGATGAGAAATTAGTAGACTGTTCTTCAGTAAATCCAAATAGCCACTCATTTGCTGAATGAATCAGAGCAAACTATCTCAGTGGTGAGAAGACAAGCAAAAATCTGCAAGACATATTAGAACATGCAGAGAAATTATCTCATTGCCTCCACCCAAAGGTGAAGCTAAGGCTTTTAAACTTCCTTGACAGCATTGGGCATGACAGGGAAGCAGATGAAGCAGACCATTTCCTTTCAGACATAGATCTTCCTGCTGTGTTCTGCATCTCCTTGTGTTTAAGAACAGATTCTAACAGTGTAGGCTGCATGGCTCTGCCTTAACTCTATGCACAAACTGGGACACCATGCAAAGCCAGGAGGCTGCTGGCAAAGCTGCTGCATTGCATGGTACCAGTTCTCTGATTTGTGTACTGACTGGCTTCTCTCCATACCATGTAGACCCTAAACAGTTAATTGTCTTTTATTCAGCAGTCATTCCTGTCAGTGTACTCTACTGTTATTCACCTTGGTGCTGGTAAATTAAATCAGAGTAGGGAACTGCTGCCAGATTTTTTTGTGAAGGACATTTCCCAGAAATGCCAGTGCCAGAAAGGTCAAAGGTACAGTTTAAAACCTCTTATAAACTTCAACTGTGTGGCCTTGCATGGATCCAAATTCAGAATTTTCTTTGAGGCTGCTGACAAGGCTTTGACCAAATTAACCTTTTATATTCACTGCCTATTCCAAATGTTGGCAATGACCACTGGACCTTCTTGGTCTGGTATGTGAAAATAAAATCAAGTTCTGTTGTCCAAAATTAAAAGTATTGCTCATTATGTTTGATGCTAGTTATTCTAAAGAGTAAAGACTACCTCAGGTATTGCTTCTTCATTTGTTTTTGTTTTGAGACTTGGTGAAACCTCAGGACTTAAGTCTGGTATTTAGGGAAAGTGTAGATGGTATTTTGAATTATTTATGCAGTGCTCTTTAAAAAGTTTGATAAAAAATTAGCTGACAGCTTGTTATATGAATATAAGCAGGTAAGATTTATTTTTTGATGACAGCACTGAAGCTTGATTAAAATGTCTTTATTAAACTAGTACAACTGAAAAAAAAAAGGTAGCATGTGCTTGTGTGAGAACAGTACAGTTTATTACAAAGCAAAAACTTTGTCTAACAGCACAACAAGAAATAGTAATTGTACATCAGCTAGGTAGATAATCCAGGTAGATAATCCATTTCAGGTAAGTAATGGATTGAGCACCTCCAGGCAGTGCTTACACTGCTCATTTTGTTGGAAGGAAGGTGAGAGCCACATGAATGGCTATCAGTGCAGCAAACACAGGGACCTGAGCAAACCCTTCATGTTTCTAGGAAGACATAAGTGCTTTTGCAGATTCTGGAGACCATGCCAAATGTGCATATATCATGCTTATTTGTGTACTTGAACAGCTTTCATAACTAATTAGCCCTGATTCTTCCAGTATTTGTGGACTGCTTATCTTAAGAGTGTGAGCCATTTTTGCACACCGAAGGATTATGGAAGTCCACCAAAAAAAGAAAAGGGTGTAGGTGTTATGACTGTAGCCATGTTGGAAAAAAAGAAATCCTATACAAGCATATGGCTTTCTAGCTACATTGAACTGGCTTTGAAAGTCCCCTTTCATGAGGGAAAACTTGGATTTGCAAAAGCCAAGAAAAGATTGACATCTGCAGCTACACATAAATGCTTTGCTGGAATGACTAATGGAAAAAGGTCAGCTATGAATATGACATGGTGACAAAAATCTAATCATTATGACCATATATAGATGTAAAACATGGAAAAACAAAGAACTACAATTGAAGACTGAGATCTATTAGAAATAGTACATAAAAATTATATTGGTAAAAATCAAGCTTCTTGCCAGTTAGAATTCATTTAATATTTCATTTACTTCTTCAGTTCTGGAATAAAACCTCTTATAAGTACTTATGGAAAATATGCCATTTGTATACCCATACTTTCTAAATTTATTATAGTGTTTAGGAAAACAGCAGATAGATTTATACATAATAAAAGTAACTACAATGACTGCTTCTGTTGTGTTGCAACAAAAATGTTCCCTTTTGTCCTCCAGAAGTTTGTAAACAGCTCCATCTTCAGGCATCATTCCCTGTACTAAAAAAGAAAATTGCAACAATCATAGCCAAAGCTTTCAGAGACCTGTTAGCATTTTGCAGTTTACGTTAACTTTCAGCAGTTAAACCAAAGTAATTTTCTCATATAACCACTTCTCAGATATATTAAGCTAAAAGAAAATCATTGGGATTGAACCAAAAGTCTAACAAATAAATTCTTTCAGATCAGTGGCAAAGTAGATGCATGACAGTAGTATAGCTACTATACTGCCAGTACCTATATCTAAATTAGACTGAAACTGTGTTGCCACCACTAGAATGTCAGCAGACAGATCCTAAAGTGCACAAATCAAGTCAAATCAATTTTTAAAATGTGAATGTGGCTAAACAAAAATGAATTAAGTGAGAGGCAGCACAGAGAAAATGTTAACATACAGGAGATGAAATATTTAAAAGTCTTGGAGAGGGTACATCTCCCAAAATTGGACCTGCAGAATGGCCTTCTGATGACCATTCAGTGTGAAAATGAAAGATATAATTTCACATGCTTGCAGGAGTAAATGAGGTGTTCCTGGATATTCAGGAGAGTATAATTCTATTGTCTGATGGGTGTTTTTCTTCCCAGTGGCAGTGCCTGAATAAACCAGTGAAATTATTTGATTTTTTTAATCTGAAAACCCATTGGAATATAGTTTGCCTCCAGAGCCTGGAAAATGGATCTCTGTTTATTTAATAGGATATTTGGTAGTGGATAATATAATAATTTTTAGAACTATAAACTAAACTGGATATCTTAGTCTGTCAAATATCAGTGTTTGCCATTTTAACATACTATCTTCATAATTATTTCCTACTAATAACATATTATCTTCATAATTATTTTCTACTAATTCTGCTGGTCAGATTTGATCAGAACACTGTCATTCTGAAGTACTCTGTGGTTCCATGTTAAATAGATGTACATGATCTCATTCTGTGTGAGTGTGTGTGTAGGTATAAATGAAACATTCTTTTCTTTAAGTTGTCACTTTCTGCACCCATCAGGAGTAAGACAGGTAACTGACAACACAAAATATAACACAAAAGATATGCATGTTACTTCTCTGAAAGTGGCAATGCACAAAGAAGCCTTTTACTCCATTACATAAAGGTTCTAATTTCACCATCTCTCTCCATACATAGCCAGTCCTATCAAATTATTTGGACTATTTCTAATCTGAAAATAGGAACATGCTTGTATATCTTATGAAACAAATGTGCTGTGTTTCCCACACCCCCCCACCCCAAAATATTCTATCTACTCTTTGTGCCAAATGCCAAGGAAACTGAGTGTTTATAGGAAAGCACTATACAAGGTACAGGATGTGGATCAAACAATCTGTATGCAAATTTAATACATGCCTAGAGATGTTATTCCTAGTATGGTAAAATCCTGGCTGCACTGAAGCCTGTAAATTTCCATTGATTTACATGAAGCCTGGATTTCCTTTACACCATTTTCTTGCCATATTATAGAAACACTTAGCAAAACAATTGAATTTTAGAAAATTAAAGTATTTCTGTAACTATATTGATGGGATAACTGAGCATTTATTTGAAAATATAGGTTTGTGGGATCTTTATTTAAAAAAAAATATTTCTATTTAGACCTACAGGACTTTTACCAACGTTAATGACATGAACTAATGATATTAGCTTTTATTAGAAAAAAAAATTGGGTCATTATTGGAGTTTATTGACATTAAGTTAAAATCTTACAGTCTAGTTTAGTTACCTTAATAAGAAAAGATAATTCATTTTTGTCATTAGAAAAGGATACCACTAGTCTGAGTTTCTGATTATGCTTCTAACAAACACTGAATTGTTCTTTTGGGGAGTATCCCATATCATCTCCTTGACTCATCTGCATTAGTTGGGTGGACAAACAAAAATTATTTTGGTAGCCTTGCTTAAACGATTACTTAATTCTTTGCACAGTGCTTCAAATATGGCATTGAAGATATGTGCTGTAATTTTATTGTCAAAAACTGGGATGGGTTCCCCAACAAACCAGCTGTCTCATACAAGAAATACTTCTGCGGTGCCACGTAAATCTCTGGCCTTGTGATTATTTCTGAAGCTCTGTTCACCAGCAGTAGCAACAAAACAATTAATTATGGCTGATAAAATGTTTTCACATGTGAAGCCACCTCCTCAAGAGATGGATTCCTTTGTAAAGAAAAAAAAAGCCAGAACTTTTCTGTGAGATGATTATCTCATTCATAAACAGTGTCTGTAATTTTTATATCAATTTGTCACTGAAATGATCATCTTAATCATAAATTTCTAAGTAATAAAAGTTATGGATCTGGTGAGTAAAATAAATTTAAAAGCATTATTCCATAAGTTTGAATTTAAAAAAAAATAGAAATAAAGTGGGATATCGTTTCTCTGAGCCCTTTGCAAGAGAATGTGAAAAAAAAATCACTGAAGTGGCTTTTGTCTATCTCAAACTAGTGGATGCTAATCCTGAATCAATTACCTACCTAACTACCAAAAGATTTTGACCTAAATCAGCATAAAGCTTGGATTTATTTGAAAATCTTTTATTTTTAGATATTTTGGCTGACAGAATTGCTTACATTAAAGGGCTGGATTGGGCACAAGTCTAATTTAGATTATTAATTTGAAGGACTCAGTTAGTGAGGACCTGAAGACTTTGGCAGGCAATGTACTTAATTCTATAATTTTTCAGGTATGCTTTCATAGCCTGTTATTTTACTTCCTTGCACACTCTCTTTTTCTCATTAAAAAGTTCAGAAGTAGAAACTTCCTCAGCCATTCTTCCCATAGGCTTGCAAAGTTGACAATATTCCTGTATGAATGTTCTCCCTGGGCAAGCATTCACTTTGGTTCCTTGAAGGGGGTTTTCCAGCCTGTCTGGTGACGCACGCTGTGCGTTGCCAAGCAATAATGGAAATGAACCCATCAACTCATGGTTGCCTTCCCAGGATAATCTGCCACCCCATCTGTGCCTTTGCAGCAAACTTCTGCTCTTCCAACATCTGCCCAATGGTTATTATACAATCCATTTAATATATTCCCGAGGAGCCATAACCACCGCTGTGCCTAGACGGGAGACCAATGAGGCCTCAGCAGACATGCCAGAGCAACCTCTCCAGGGGATTGAACGGGAGCCAGATTCACCACAGTCAGTTAAGTACACATTCCTTTGGTACATGTGTGCCTAATCTAGTTTTAATTGAGCTCCATTGTTTTCATATATTTAGTAAACAAACATGCATAGGTACAAAAGCTGCTGCTTGTTGACAACACAAACAGTATGCAGCTTGCTGGAGCTTTGGGCAGGCACTCTTGGCAGTAGATGTGGTAGAGGGTATTTCATGAGCAGACATATTTCTTTGCGTTTTTTTCCCTTTTTTTTTTCTTTTTTTTTTTTTCTTTAACATTTCCTAGATATTCTTGTCCCAGCAGCCTATTCTAAGTGATTATCACAGCTGAGTGTAGGTGCAAACACAATGTCTTGCTCCATGCAGAGACCTCTGTGTGCCAGCATTGTTAGAGGGTATGAAGTGGGTTTTGTCTAGGTTTGCTCTCACTTTTTTTGATTAATATTAAGCCTCTTTAGACTGGGCTAAAAAGGCGGGGTTGTGCCACTGTGGTGACTCTTTTATTGCCTTACAGGGAACAGAGACATGTCATTCACTTTTCACCTACCTTTAAAAGGATAACCATTCTATATTTTTTTTTTCCCTATTGTTATTCAATATTCTCCATATGATATTTAGGGAAACCTTGACATTCTTTTTTTGTGGTGTGTTAGGTAAATGGTTGGGTGCCAAAAGAAGAGGGCAGCTCCAAAACTAAGTTCAAGTCATTTACATCCTTTTTTTGGTGATGGTTTTCATTTGCTTTCTATTGCATTAAGGTGGTCTGGGAAGACATGCCTACATCAGAGCTTGTACCTGGCTCCTGTTGGTGAGGGATGAGAGACATTTGGGGCAGTTTCTTGATCATTACTTTTCTTGGATCCATCAGATCTCCAGTGGAAGCCCAGGAGGGCTGCCCTGGGAAAGAGCCATCCCCCTTCCAACCAAGCCGGACCCTGTTCTCACTGTCACTGCAAGAGAGGACAGGATGGATTGTTGGCAAAGACAGTGGTTTCCTCACTCCTTCCCTTGAGAGCAGTAAAAAATATTTTAGTGGTTGGATAATCTTTGCTAGTACACATGTCTAGATGGCAGCTCTTCTCCTGGCAGGTGGTCATGCATTTGTAAGCAGTCTCGTTGTGCTTAATTCATCCCAGTGTTACATCCTGACCAGGGGCTCCTGCTGCAAGACAGCTCTCAGCTCTTTGCAGGGGGGAATGCTGCATCCATTCATCAGGATGCTGTCCTTCATCTTAGCAAAGTCTCAAAGTGACATCTAGTGGAATACCTAGTCTCTGTGGGGAAATTTAATTAAACCACAGTCCCTTTATACCAGCACAAATATTGTGAAGGAAAACAACTCAACTCCTTTGACATTTTTACAAATAGGTTCAGTGGAAACTGCTGTGTTTACTTTAACTGACATTTGTTTTTTCAGTCAATTATCCCTCAGCCTTTTTTTCTTCCATAATTTATTACATGCTGCTCAGCCATAATAATAAATACAAAGTTGTTCCCTCTTTCTGTTGTTGTCTTGCAGGCTATGCTATGAACAAATGAAATAAAAATGAGTGCCCCTAATCTCCCTTGCTTTTCCATCTCTGTGGTAGCCTCAGACTATTTATTATGGACCTTAGCAGTCTCATATGGAGCAAAGTTTAATCCCTAATGTGAACAGAAGATTAGTCTGAAACTCTAGTGATTTTTTTCCTCCTGCTTATGTACTGCTTCAAAATGCATGAAAGACACTAAGGGTTGTTTGGGTTCTTATTTTTTGCCATTTCAGTGGTCTTTTGAGCAAGCCCTTTAACCATAACACTTAAAAACACCTTTTAGCCAGATGACACCTTTCTTACTTAGTTGTTCTCTCTGAGCTGAGATAAAAACTCCATCTTTATTCAGTTCTTTACTTCTCACTTCTATTTTTTTCCAAGAATTTCAGGAAATCTTTAAACTTCTCCAAAGAAAATGTACCCAAAATTCCAGTTTGTAAAAAGAAGGCCTTTATAATGGGTGGTGGAATGACAGGCTGGACTTCTGCAAGTGTTTCCATTGGTTTCAATGATTGGGTTGTAGCCAAAGCTGCAATGAAAAATTATCTTTCGGGTTCTTCAATGAAAAGCTGTCTGAATAGAGAAGAAACATGACTTTTTATTTTTTAATTTGCTGGTTTAGAATGAAAATTATATGATTTCAAGGGCAGAGCATGTTCTTCACAACTCTTTGGCATGCAGCAGCTGTGCTTTAAGTGATTTAAGAAAAATCAGTGAAACAACAGAGTGCACTATGCACTCATTTAATCCATCAGGTACTGTCATGCTGCTAACTTTCCTTTGTGCAGAGAAATAATCTGATCTTTAGTTCAAATCTTTTATTGAAGCAAACCAAATATTTTACAGCCAACATTCTTCAGCTGGTCATTTTATCTGAAAATGTTTCCATTTTCTGAACAGTGATTTTTTATAAAATCCTACCAGTTGAAAGCTATTTTTCTTCCTTTATTCTTCATAAACAGAAAAAGGAGAACCTCAAGAGCTACATAAAGCTTTATATTCCATCTGGGAAGCTCATCAGCCATTCACAGAAATGAAGCTATTTAAAGTAATGGTAAATAGAGATGTGAACATTTGGAATTTGGAAACTGAATCCACTGGAAATAAGTTATTTTTCAAAGACCTTTTCAATATGGCTTTTGCCAATAATAGAGTGAATCTGGGACATATCTAATGATTCTACAAAAATCCTTTATGTTCAGTCTACCAAATACTTAGGAAAACAGGAGGACAAAAAAAGAGAGGAAGAATGAAAATTTATAGCAAATCAATATAGAAATTGCCTGTATTTTATCAGAATGTGACAATGTTAATTTTTTTTATTTCTTGTGCCTAAAACTTATTGCACTTATTGCTAAGTGCACCTTGCTTAGAAATGATTCCTCGCCACAAAATGCTTTCCAATGAAATGTTTAGAAAACCAGCTGGAAGAGGGATTTCCTTTAATCAGTTTGGAACTTAACAAACAGTTCACTTATGTTTTAATTGGGATATGCTGGAAAATGCCCTTCAGATTATAATTGTCTTTTTGAGCCATAGGTTTTCTTTGATTTCTGCAGTAAGTTCTACAGGTGTCAAAGGAAGTGACTTCATATGGCTCCTAGAGGAACTGAAATAAGGAAAAAGAAATGAAAATCAAAACAAAAACTCAAAATGTGGTATGGACTTACTGTACTGACTTTCCTGTAAGTCTGTTTTTCCTGATCTGATACTAAACCTGGGTTTTACCATGTATGGATGAAGAGCCTAACTTCTCTTATTCTTGACTGACTCTGGTGAGGCTTGAAAGGAACCCTCTGATTTACATTAATGTAAAAGCAAAACGAAGGACTAACTGGGACATGCATAATTAAGTTCACCAAGCAGAATGCATGTGGTCACACCTTTGCTAAATTCCCAAAGGAGCTTTTTAACTGGAAAGGGAGACAAATGGTGTGAGTGCAACACAATGCCCTGGTGAAAGCTTAAGTGGGTAATCCTGCTCGGAGGAAGAGTAGAGCTGAGGTTGTCATCCTGGGTAGAACGCTGAAACAGCAGCCGAAAAAAAGAGAAAGGGATCTATAGGCTGCACTGACATGTTTCATTTTACACACCTCAAATCAGCTTCTTTCTTTCTTTTTTATTTCCAGCCTTAATTCATAAAGAAGTTGGCCAGCTTCTTAAAGGTTGGTTTCATTGAAATTAATCATTTGAATAGCTCTAAAAATGTGACCCAGAAAGGTCACTTCCATTGACATTGTGAGCACAGCAAAATAGCTGAGACATCCTACTGCAACTTTTCTGAAAAGATGAGTTCAAACCTTGAGACTGAATAGCTAATTCTGTATCAAATTATGAAAAATAATATAACCTCTTTTATGAGGTGCTATTTGATAAGGATATTTTTATTAGTTTTAAGTTTAAGGTAATTTGATTGAATGTATTCATTGAGATAGGATTTTTAAATTGTCATTCCACGTTTCAGGTTACCTCCTGAAAGAAATAAATGAGTGAATGATCTTTACTTCAAATACAGATGTTTTTCCTAGAATAAGGGCTAGATCTTACCAGTTCAGTCCAAGTTAGAGACTAATGATAGCCTTCTGAGTGTGATTCTGGCCCTGGTAACAGGAAAAAAAAAAAAAAAAAAAAAAAAAAAAGACAACCCAAGAGAGAACTACACCTGTGCTTGTCAATAAGCAGTTTCTTCAGAGAAGTTAGACAAGCATGTGACATAGACACTACTGCATATAATTTCTAATTTCCTGAGAACCAGTTTACTTTTGACCACCAGCAGGGTTTCTTTGTTTTTCATTAGGACACGGCTAAAGCTCTCTGTGTAACCATATCCAGATTGCTAATGAAAAAATATTGTCTGGAGTCACACATGCAATCTGCAGACTGTGGGTATAATGAGAGTAGGGAGCAATGTATCAACCTGTGCATGTACTGAGTGGCTTTGTTACCATACCACTGCCTCAACTGAGCCTATATTGTGCTGCTTATTTTGACAGATGTGTGTGAAAATCTGCCTCTAGGTGGAGTTTCTATAGACTAGTTCTTTTGCAGACTTCAGGCCCTTTCATCTTTCCTTCCTTTTCTTATTTTTATTTTTGACTCAGTGCCCTATTCTCACTAGTGAAAATTGAATTGAATTCTAATTAACTTAATAGAAATAGCATAGATTCTTATATTCTGGGAAATGTAATGCATTGCAACAAAATTGCCTCCATTATGCTTCAACTGCAAATGATGCTCACCATGTAATGTAATATTTTTTGGTGAGGACTGACAGATTTCCTGAGATGGTTCTGTGCAGTAAAAGCTGTATGATAAGGCAGGCTGGGCTGGGCTGTGGATAGTAACAAATCTGTCATTGATTGTACAGCCACAAACGCACAGACTCCTTCACAACTACAAAACCAGTGTGGTGCAAACAAAGGACAGATGCTTCTTGAAACCAGAATAAACCTGATTCTGATGATCTGGGGCCCTCTGAACTCACTCTCCATTTTTCCATCCAATGCCAGGAAGGCTGTAGTTGTTGTAAGATACACCATGTGCTTCTAGGGTGCTATCCTGTCTTCTTATTTGCCCTCTGCTCTCCCATGCATTTCAGCCAAAGTTTTATCTACAAATGCCTCCTTACAGATCAGAGCTCACCTCGTTCTTATGGTGGTGTAAAGTTGATGCCCGGGGCACAGGGGGAGAAGACGCAGAAGAGGGAAGCAATTATTCTCTCCATACGTAGGCGCTTCCTCCTTCTCTTCCACCCCTTAGAAGCACAGGAAATTCATCCTCAAACCATATGGTACCTAGAGATACGCTGTCTTGGGGGAATGCCAAGGGCCCAGCAGCACCCTCAGGGGCCAAGGGGTTCCTTTGCCTCACCTCCTCTCCCCAACTTTCCATGGCATGCTTCCCTTCATAAGTTTCCTTATCACACTTCTGCCAGTGCATCTCCTCTTGGCCTACAACACCTGTGCTGCATTACAGTGCAGAAAACAATACCCACACTGAGACAGGCAAACTGTATTTCATTTGTCAGCCTCGCTCAGCTCCAGAAAAGCCACTGGAATTAATCCACCATGCAGCCTTTGATAGCCTGTTACTGAGAGGCTGGGTGAAGGTACTGGGGGCACTGCAGGAAGGGTCAAGGCCTTTGGATAAACGTCCGAGCGCACCAAGTTGTGCTTGAAGTAACCAGAATTAATTACTTCATTCCTGTGATGTGCTTGTTTCTCTCTGAGCTCTCCATTGGCAGTGATGTAATCAAAGTCACTTGGCACAGAGTTGGGGGACACACAATGGTTTGACTGCTTTGGCATTTGTGATCCACTTTGTTAGAAGGACCTGCTTATAATCTGAAATATACGGTTTCCTTCAAAGTGGCATAGTTTTGAAAAATAGCATGTGATGCACTAATAAATTATTCAGCCTTCTGAACTCGCTACATGAAAAGCACATTTTTCCATCTGCATCTGGCTAGGCATTTGCAACTGTTTCTCTTGGATCTGTACCGCAGCCCACTTAGCCATGGTTTTGTGACCTCCAGATAGGATTAATGCAATATGTTGTGCAGGGTCCTGCTAGTGAAGGTCACTTGGAAGTATAGGCTAGTGCGACATGTGGCTGCCCACCTGCTCGGCGCTGTTGGCCGCAGGGAGCACGTTATCGCATGTCTCCAAACTGTGGTGAGATCAGGCACAGCACACTACAGGCAGAGGGTCCTGCTCCTTTCTACCCATATTCCAGTTAAGTGCTACAGGGCTCAGTGCTGCTGGGGCTATTTCTCATGGGACCAGTAGTAAGAGACTACCTACAGTTGTACTACAGCTACAGTTGATGCAATGCCACTTATCAAACTCAGAACTTGAGACCAGACCCTTAACAACACTTCTTGTGGAGGAAAAGCTGTGATTTGTCATTCCTGTTGAACTTAAATTACTCAGCCATTAACAAATTAACATTAACAAAAACTCATCCTTTGTGCTTTGATTCACTCTCAAGAAGTCCATTTGGATTAGCCAATATTTTTGTTGAGTTCAGCTGCAGCAATCAGGACTCCAGTCTAAACCCAAGGTGTTCTTAGAAGAAGGACATAAGGATGGTGTTAGTTCAGGGGAACCGAAACTTCAGCAGCTCAAGACTTCTTTTTGCTTCCTCTTCTGTCTGGGAAATAGCATTGTACAGTTTGCTCTGAGATAGGAAGACTTACAGGGAACATGGCTCTTTTAAGTTTTTTTTTAATTAATTGTTTTTAGTGTGTTACCTGCTTTCTGCACTTGGAGGTATATATCATCAATCAAACAAGAAGCACTTGTACATGAAATGAGTACTGGAGCAGTTTGCAACAAGCTGTAGAAAGCCAAAATTATCTCTATACTTTAAGCATACTGGTTTTCATAGGCAGTGTACTCTGTTGTTAGGCACTGGATAAACAATGGTGATGCAGACTGAAAATAGAGCTGCACAAACATTTTATTTTTGTGACAAAAACTGTTCAGTGTGCCAGAAACATAACCATGATCATATTCAGCTAAAAAATATTGGGATTTAAATGCCCTGGGCCTTAATTTTGATGAAAGACTTTTGCATACCACCAAAAAGAGAAATAATCAGTACTGCCTAGAGTCTGGCATCAATCAAGCTCAAAATTATTTCTTTGCCAAGGAAAATATGTCTTCCATATCTTGAGCTAGGCTGGATGTCTGATATGTTGGTACTAGAAGAAAACAAAAGTTGGGCATGTTTAGACTAAAATGAGAAGTTTGAGTCCTACACGACAAGGAAAAGGTGCATATTCTTGTTAACTCTGACAAACCTGAGAAGTCAGATCTGAATCCTCATTAAATGTAAAAAAAAAAAAAAAATAACATTAAGGAAGAAAGATTTGCCAGATTATGCCTTCCTATAATTTTAACGTGTGATTTAGTAGAAGAAGGAGTACTAAGACAGGCCATGAATGAATATGATATACTGAACTTTGGCTAGACAAATCAAGCACAGATTTAAATGGAGAAAGGTGGGGGAATGAGTTATCGCTTTTTCCCCACCATGTGCTTTACCGCAGTGGGGGAAATGCAGACAGCACAGCCCAGATCGTGCCTTTACCTCACAGCTCAGACAACTGGTCCTCAGCACTTGCTGTCCCATGGCTCTCCCCTCCTTCTGTCCCAGCACCACACTGTTACTTGCTGCAGCCCCAATCCACAGTATGGAAAGGCTTTGTCAGTCACTCCCATAGGGTCACTCAAGTTTCAAAAAAACTTCCAGAAAGGCATAATTACCCAGCTGCCATTAGTACTACTGTCTTTCCCTGTTACAAGACCTGCCTGTGCATGGGTTGATGCACAAGATCTCACACACAGGCAGAGAACACCTTGGGCCACTTGGCCGTATGTTCTTCTGCACTCTCCTGCTACTCCTTTTGCCTTGCATCCACCCCTGCACCAAACAGTCAGCGTCGTGAAAAGGTGTTAGCCTGGCTCACACAGACACAAGGAGCATACGCTTGGGATAGAAGTGGCTGAATCCAGTGAGACTCAGGAGTGAAGAAAACTCATGGGATCAGGCTGAGAAAGGGTCTTACCACTCAGAAGCTGCTATTGCCCCAGTAATTTTGGTGGTTAGGGAGTGCAACTTTTTGTTGTCTTCTGAGTGGCGATGCTTGCATTGTCCATATCACATAACTGAGCCCGTGTGTGTCAGCAGATAGCCAAAGGATGATATTTCTCAGCTCTCCAGTAGCTGGGCTAGCCTTCTGCAAGGCTCTTAACCTTGAGCTAATAAGTATTTTCCTTCAAGGGGTAAAACATTTAACTGCAGCTGTTTACTATTTACACAAAGGGACTGACATGCAGGCCTTCCTGTCATGCAGTTTGGCCCATATGAACTCTGCTCAAAAAGAAAGGAGAACATTCAGATTTTATTACATTTGCAACTTACAGAGGGCAGACTGTCCTCAGCTGTGTCACTTGTGAGCTCTTTCTTGAGCTTTTCTCATTGTCAAAGACAATATTAATTTTTTCATTCATTTTCTTTTCCATTTGTTGTTCAACACCAAACCATGAAAAATGAGCACTGACGTAATGATTGATCATGGAGCTGGGGGTTGAAAGTGAATGCTAGAACTGTTGGGCTGTATATGAAAAGGGTTTGGGGTTTTTTTCTTTTTTTCTTTTTAGATGATAATATATTGTTTGTGAACGGGTTATTTATTAGAGCCATGTGTAGCCTAAAAGGTTTGTAAAGATGATTAGTAAAGCACATCCATATGTGGAATGTGTGTGCATATTTGTAAACTTGGCCATTCCTCCAAAATTTTTTTTTAATGTTTGTAGAAAAAAGGTCTCTGAAATTGTGTGGAGTCATTCTTTTTCTTAATAGTAGGCAACATATTTTCAAAAGTATTGTGAAAATAAAAGTATTATGAAAAGCTTTTCATAACTTATACTTTAGTTCTGACATCACATGCTTATGTACTGTTGTGTACCTCTAAAATTATGAGTTATCTAAATATTTGGTAGTCTAGCAGCAATCTTAGCATAAAATTTATTCTTTGCCAGCATATGGTATTCTCCAAATACTGTATTAGATCAGATACAGACTTCTTAAGGAAACTCTGTTGGAATGTAACAAAAATTGGGCATGACTAAACTACTGTTTAGGAGATTTGGAGTGCTTTATCACAATGGAAATTGTCATGTTTTTCTGTAAAATTTTGGAATCCTGGAGTATCAAATTTTTCTTAAAGAAATATTTGGCCAGATCACACTCCTATGAGTTTTGTAATTAGAAACTGTGGAGGATCAGGCAACAAACCAATATTCTTGTTTCCTGTTCTTATCTATTGGGTCTAAATGCAGAGCTGTTCCACTACTGTAAGCAGAGAAGTTCAGCTATAGCCCTGGTGGGGCTAAGAGCAGGACTTTCTCTGTCATATGTTCCAAGACACCCCAAATGGTAACAGGGATGGGTTCTGTTGGGTCTGACAGCATTAAATCAGGCTTTTACAAGATCTAAGCATTGTACAAAGGAGACCGTCCTGCCGAGCGCCTCAGAGGCGGGCTGCTATCTATTAATCTCATTTTAGAGGAAATGAGGAAAGCAGCACAGACAGGTGTTCCCTAGCAAGGCATCACAAACATAAAAGGAAATCCATGAGCTGATACTGCAGAGAGGAAATGGGCTTGTAACTCAACATTGACAATACACAACCAGTGGAGACAAACCCAGGTACTCCTGCATGCAGCTAAATTCAGGCCCAGGGCTTTGGTGAGGCTCTGCATCCAAGGGAGTTTGCCATCATCCACAATAATCTCCCCTCACGGCTTTTTGGAGCTGTACAAATGCACTGGGCTGCCCTCTCCAAGGTGCCCAGAGCAGCACTGTGCTGGCACTCTGTGGATTGCCCTGTGAAGTCCATGTCTTGAGCGCCTTTGTGAATATTTTCCTGTACCCATGTAAATTTCAAAGTAAGAAAAGCAACAGGTAAAAGCAACTTGGGAAAACAGACCCTTTCCACAAAATTAAAAGTTTACATTTCAGGAAATAGGGATGTGACTAAATTATGCATTTATTTGTCTTGTTTTAACAAGGCGTAAATATTGATTTACAATACTCTTATAAATGAAGGCATGTATCATTTAAATTCATTTTCAGGTTGCCAGAATGCCTCGCTGATTTGGACTGGAATTAAGATCAAAAAGTCATGTCACAAACCCAGGAAATAGATAGAATACAGGTTCACTAGAGAAAAAGATCTAGTAAACAGAGCAGTCTGAAACTAAATGAGAAACTTAAAAGGGATTTGGGAAGTCAAGCACTGGGAGCTATGATTTGCTCCTCATGTTAAAAATAGCATTTCCTTCACATCTCTTTAGGATCGGGCTTATTTCAAACAATTCTAGTTTATGGACACTATTCTATGGAAAAAAATATTTAATATATTAATTTTCCTTTAGGCAGACATTTCAGCTGCAATAATAAACAGTACCTAAATTTCATGAATTAGTTAATTTCACATCAAAGCTATGGTTTATGCCCGTAAAAACTTTTGTGTTATATCCCAATGTGGAAAAACATTTAAATATCCCGGAAGCATTTGATTCCTAAAATATGCAGTAAATGTACTTCAAAAAGGTATACAGTCTGTTCTCAGTGTTGCTGTAATTTATCTTCAGCTAAGTATTATTTTGAAGAGCAATTTAAGTATATAAATAATTGTAGATTTTTTTAGCTGCAAGTTATGAAAATACCTAACTAGTTTTTTATTCTTCATCTTGGTCATAAATAGTCTCTAATTTTGTACACCAACAATTTTATGAAGGAGGTTTGGAGGGTGGTTGCAGTAACTGTGTGTGTGATTGATGCCAGTTTGAAAGTCTTCAGAGCTGGCTTGTTTCATTTTTGTCAAAGATCAGCAATGGTTACACAGGGTTTAAACCATTACAGAGTACTTAAAAATTTCTTACCAGATGTCTGTATGATTGTTTTGTAGTCTAATATTTAGCTGGGCATCAGAGCAGGCTCTAGGATTTTTTTGTGTTCACAGAAATGAAAATCAAATGCTTACTAAATTCATCAAATTAAATCCTTGATACATCACATTGCTGGGTGTATTGCTGTCATGGAAAATTCACCATTCTGTTTCTGTCTTAGATTCTTTCATTTAGTTCCATAACTTTTTGCTTTGTGATTGTCTAGGGCTTCATTAAATTCTTTGGATTCTTTAGGGTCATTAGTGTTACATCATTGCAGGTTGTCCTCTGTACACTGTGATGTGAACTTGCACAAGACATTGGTGGCTACTGTACTGTAATAGTTGATCAACTGCTTCTTGCCCTGGGCTTTTGTACCTCCTGTCTGAACTTTTATTACTGCCTGTTAAATTGTAGCAGTCCCATTAGTGCCTAACAAATGTCTTTGTTCTCCTGGAATTGTTGTTGTATATTGGTCTTCTCACAGCTGCTGGTTACATAGTTTGCAATTTTGCCAGACCATTATCTCAGATGCAGCTCTGGCTTGACTTTGGTTAAATGCAGCATCAAAAGTTCTCCAGCATTGTGTCAAGATATTTTCCCATCTCTTCTACACTGTTTATTGAGTGTCTATTTTTCCTCTCACCTAGATGATCTTGGACTCTAGGGGAGAAGTGTAACAGAAATTACTTTATAAATGTTTTCACAAATCCTATTAGTCATCCATTCAGATGTACCATTGTTACCATTATGAACTCTAATCACTATATCCATTTCTCCCTTGCATACCACTCCTCCAGCACACATGTATGATTTATTAGCTTTGCTGACAGTTAAAGGTTTATGGCATTTGAGAAAGTAAGTGTTGGCATTCCCAGTCCTGTGATCATCAACTACAGATAAGTATTCCTCTGCAGATATTCTGGGAGAGTTGAGTTACTTGCTACCTGAGCTGATAGGGTTGCAAGTATAAATATAGGTTTTGAAAGCACGAGTGAGAAATTCCTTCTCTTTTCCATTTCAAATAATATGTGAGAATGTCTGTGTCATTACCAGTAATTCTTGCACAACAGATTTTTTTTACAGAAGTGGTATAGAGTAAGAAAGATCACTGGCTAGTGTTATAGAAGTGCTTGCTAAAGCGTCATACTGGTATTTCTCAGAAGAATGTGACTTCATTATAAGGTGGCCTTTTGGTATCTGTTGTATTACTGGTAGGCTGCCTATCTTCTTGCTGTGTCACTTGGCAACCCTTTTACACAGAACTGCATCTTCGGTAGAGTAACAAACACCAAAGGCAATGAAATACAAAACACATGAGATACGAAGGTTTTTCCAGTAAATTGTTTTACTTTCAGTGTCTATGATCTGTACTGCATGTCTGAACCAAAGTCATGTGGCCATACTTTTGCCCATATATGTGACTGATGAGGACAGGTCACTGCAGAAGCTATAAAGCACTGCAGTTTTTAATTCCTGGTCACTACATTGTGATTATTTGCTCTAGCTGGTTTCTAATCAGTGTAGGTCTTGCTTGGCTGAGTATTAGTGGTATAATTTTAGGGCCATCAGAGGGCTGGAGATAAAAGGGAGTGGGAGGAAAAAGGAATCACTCTGCATCTTTATGGATTGCCTGTTTGGCAGCTGTCATCCAAGTAACCACAGAGTGTAAACTCCTACTCGAGCTGCACCACACTTTTCTGGGCACCCATACAGGCAACATTCATTTCATTTAATTGAATGATAAATAAATTAATTAGATGGATAAACTGAACATGTCATCAGCCTTCCTGAGAAGCAAAATATTATTGAACCACTTATTTTCCTTCAAATTCTCCAGCACTAGTCGAAACATCTCCTCTCCACTTCCCTAGCAATAATTATCAAATCCTAGATAAGAGAAAGAGTGCATCAGGCCCAAGCACAGATCATACACTTTGTGCAAATGCTGGAGGGAAAACTGGAGAATACCCGAATGACTGTTTTATTACTAAACAGGACTCTTTGTTTAACATGTCAGCTACCTGGCTGGGGATGTCTCGTTCTGACACAATAACAAGAGAACCAGTTTTACAAATGAATGTTCAGATGCTGAAAAAAGCAAGTCCCAACTCATATGCTCCAAATGTCATCTTCTTGTTTAATAAGGTGTAATTTAGATGCCAGTTCAGTGGAGGTTTCACCCTTTACTTTCTCACTACCAGGTAAGCATGTCAGTGAGTTGAGATGTACATGCCCTGCAGCTGTGGCAGTCTTCCCTGATGACAGCATGAAAAAGATTAAGCACAACACTTTTTTTTTTAAATATTCCTGCCCTTGGTTGGTTAATTTTCCATTTAAAGTTCTCATTTTATTAATTTGACTCAGACAGTGCAGTAAGGTTAACATTGCAGTAAGGCATAAAACTCACTCCTCTGGGAAATGTGATAATGTAGCTCTCACTATTGCAACAACACTGTCCCAAGTTACATTTCCCCAGGCTCTGTCCCTTCATTTTCAGGAAGTCAGACAAAAAAACTACAAATCTTTTCTCCAAAGTCTGATGAGCCCTCTGCATATTTCAGCTGTCTGTCAGGTTGCTCCATTCAAGTATGTAGAATTTGTATTCTTCTGCAGAAAAATTACCTCACTTGTTTTGTCTGAGGTGTCTTTTACACCCACAGTTAGAAGAGGTGTGCATGTGCAATCCCTGCGATTTTAAATGTCAAAGAAGAGAGCTGTTGGATGTGGGCCCAGCTTTAGAAAAAATAGCTCTTCAGTAATTTGTGATTGCAACGCTTATGAAGGTTTGACAGCTCTGAAGCCAGAGACCAGGTTGTGGCTACTAGAGGTGAGTGATGCAAGAATCCTTCATCACCCCTGCCTGAGACACTGAATGGCGCCTCCACACAATGGCAGTGCCCAAGAACCTTGAAATCAGGCAGTGGTTCTCCCTCAAGGCATTGATTCTCTATCAAGACAAGGAAGGGACACTGGCAGATATTGTGTCAAGAAAGCATCAAAAGGTCAGCATGGACAGAGGGGAGAGACACCAGCAATGTAGGAAGCAGAGAAGGGCAGTTTCTTAGAGACGAGAGGGAATCCCATCCCAATGAGAACGACAGACTCTTGGTGACAAAAGCACTTTTCCTGAAGGATTAGTTGATCAATAAGGTAGCTTTACTGAAGCTTTTCTATAGATGGATGAAGCACTAGCCCAAGGTAAATCAATTGGTGACAGAATTTGTGTCCTTCCTTAGATGTTGGCAGACATAGCTGTGCCTCAGTAGGGAATGGAAGTTTGTCAGAATTTTAATTCAGCCAGTGGCCACCTGTTTCTCTACCTGAGAATTTTTGTGTTTTATATATGTGTTTTAATATTTTGTGTTTTAATATAATATTCAGTTTTATTCCCATCTCTCAAAGTTTTATTAATTGTTCTTCCACTAGCCTTCTGGTTGCTCTTAGACATTACATAACTCAGTTGGTACATCTTTAAGCCTAAAATAACTCATCTAAGGATGTCCTATCCACTAATATGTGGGAGCTGTACAATTTAGAAGATGGAAAATATATTTTAATTAGATTAATTTGCCTTTATAAAAATCAAAACATTCCTGTAATACATTTCCTTTCATTTGAAATCCATTTTAATAAGTGTTGCTTACAATTCATTAGATGTGAGTTGTCACTTATCTGCCTTATTTTGGATTTTTTCTTTATTTGACTGTAGAACAATTTGAATAGAATCCAGAAAATACCAAACATTTGTCTGATCTGTCTCTGATATTGAACAGCCACACTATAGGTGTTGTGCCTAGCCAACCAGGAGATGTCTATGACAGATTCTAACTTTTTTGAAAAACAAGGTTAGCTTATCTGACACTAAAATCTCTGGCTCTTACGCCCAAAACTGAGAAGGACACTGGATGTCTAAGAAGCATATGTTCCAAATCAGCTGTCAGTAAATGACCACGCAAATGCATGGAACAACTTAGACATTCTTCACACTTTGCAAATGCATAGACACTTTCTCTTATTTTCAAGTTTTTCCTTTACACTCATGTTCAGATGGAAACCTCTCCAAAAGCCAGGTTATGTGGTGCACAATGGGAAAATAGCACTGAAAGTGATTGATTGCAAAAATGGAAGATGTATTGTGTAATCATATGCTGGGAGAAGGGGCAGGCAACATGACTTGGTTTCCATTTCAAATAAATAGACAGTGGAACAATCAAGAAACTGCCAAAGTAAATTAATTCAGCATGGTTGGAACACCAGCACATCGCTGCCTCAGAGAAGGTTTGTGTCACAAGTTACAGCATCAGTGGTGAAAGACACATATCTTCTGTTTTATTTTTCACTTCCTGAGCCACACTCTGTTCTCTGTTATTCTAACTGACATCTGGAGGAACACTGGTGAGTTCGCTCAAATTAGTCAGAGTTTAAATTATTGTAAAATAGATCAGATTCCTGCCCACTGTCCTTGAACCCCTGGGATATGCAAAATGTGTGATGGACTCTTTCTCGTGAGGATTTATGCACTGATTTAACTTCCAAACAACTTTTTACCATATTATGAGCTTTAGAGGAGAAAGAAAAAAAAACCTTTTTTACCTTTTTTTATGAAAAAGCGATAGAAATAAAGAAAAATTCGTAGCTTTCCATGGAAATTGCAAGAGGTCCCAAGGCCATATCAGAGCATATTATTTAAATTATTTTAGCTTTCACCCACAGAGCTGAACTTCTCTTTCAACATGTTCAAATATGCATTTGATCTTGTAATTTGAGATATGCTAAGTTAGAGGTTATCATACTCCTTTGCTTTGAAATCTGTCACAGTGCTTCTTGTAAAAGACTTTGATTTTGCATGAGCTGAATATAAAATCACAACATACTTGACTTGCACCAAACACTGTCTTTACAAACTTCGGCAGTGTTGTGCAGGTGTGAGCAAGGATTTACAAATACACGACATTATACACAGCTTGTGTCAGGAGGACAGAGCACTCAAACGGTATCACAGCCTAATACCTGACATGCTTTATGTGAAAGCAGGACACTCCTTCATTAGCTGAAGGTCACAGATTATAATAATGCTTGGCGCTTACAATCCTGGAGGCGTTGTACTCCATCTAATTAAAATTGGCAGATACATAGGCTTTTATGCATAGGGAAAATAAAGTCGAGATTTCCCTAAAGGCAGAGACAGAAGAGGAAATAATTCATAGGCACAGAATCCTAATTCTAATTCAGTTCCTTGGTACACAGCTCTTCCTCAGATTCCTGACCAAGCTTTCTAATAATAAGGAAAAAATTTGAATTTCATTATAAAAAAGGAAAAAATTATGAATAAGTACTAAAGCTATCATTTATACCAAACCAGGGCACAATATTTTGAGCAGCATAGAGTTTTTTCAGGATTATGAATAGAAAAGAAAAGCAAAACACCCACTGGTGTTAAAATTCACAGGCCTATTACAAGTGAAAAGTTATAGCTTGTTTTTCTTACTACTACATATCTTCTTTCCCAGAGCAAAATCTTGGAGTATCAGCAGAAGCATTAAAGAATATTCACCCTTCTGCATTTGTGAACATCTAACACACTCATCTTATACAGACTTTACATGTCAATGCATTTATTAAGCTGGACACCACAACATTACTCTTTAGTTTATCTTAAGTATGGAAGCAGAGGAGAAACCCAAATCTGACAAATTCCATTTTTATATTTTTTATTCTTTTTTTCTGCAAAGTTTTTCTAATAGATGCATTCTTTATAATTAAATACCTAATTCTTCAGAAATCACAGTTGCACTTCAGCTGGGAGTACAGCTATCTGTCTTTCTTCACACTGGACTATGTGATATGAGAGGTCTCCACAAAAGTCAGCTCCCTTGGTGCTCTCCACGCTCATTTGAGGTTGGCTGTTACTGGTGTGTAGAGGATCAATGGTCATAGCCCTGTGTTGCCAACTGAAGGGACATATCTCCTTTGCTCAGAAAATTCCATGACATCTAGAAAGGTAAAGAAGCATTTTGGAATTTTTCTGCATGCACAGACTCAGCTCAGTCTGGCAGAGTAACACCACTGATCTTCAGCAGAACCACTTGCAGGAGTGGGAGCAATGCCCAAGGATTCTTCATCTTTGGGATGCAATCTGACAGTGTTAATCCATGAAAAATGCCATGGAACTTGGTTTAAGTAACAGTGTATGTTCAGGCCTGTGTATCTTATTAATCAATAAAGAGAGAGGCTGTAAAGTGCAAAGTACAGGCAGTTGACTGGCTGTAGCTTGCAGCTCATACAATCTGTTCTTCTGTGTGGCAACAGTGCTAACTAGAAATGTTTAAATAATCACACGTATTTTAGCATGTCTACTCTGCTCTTGAAATTGAATGCAAGAAAAGTCTTCTAAGGCACTTTCTCCATCTCACAGCACACTGGCTTACAGAATGTCTCAACACTTAATAAATACTGTGGACTTTTTAAACCATACTTTGCACTCTTAAAACATTGTGCAAGCATTGTCTAGTGACATCTGAAATATATGGAGAGATCAAAGTTCAGTAAAGTGCATTATATATGCCTTTTACCCTTATTCAGTGGCTATAATTTCAATACTTCTGGAGATAAGGAACACACAGCTGCTACCCCCACATAGCTCATAGTTGTTTTGTTGCTACCAGCTTGATTATTTTGTTCAAACTGGAACAATAAAGAAGGTAATTCTTAATAAAAGAAATAACCGTGGACAACATTAATTGTAAGAATGATTAATTCTTCAAGAAAGCAGAATGTCCACTCAGTGTCTTGTATCTCCTTGTTTTTAAAACAGTAATACTCAGGAATAACTTCCCTTAATATGCAACATGTGCTTTAGGAAATAGAGAAAATGATAGTGTGGAAAGTTAAGAAGTTTTCTTCCTCAAAGCAGTAGGTAGAAAAGATTTCATGTAAGACTGTGGAAGATATTTTCTCAAGTTGAATAAGCAAAGCCAGTTATTTATACTGCAAAATTCCAAAGATTAAGCTTCTGCTCTTTAATGTCTCAGCCCTAAAATGTATGTGATATATGTGTTCAGTTTTTCCTCTTTTCATTTGCCCTTTAAGTGCAGCATCCATGGATAGCCATTTAGAAAGCACTTGAGTGCCATGTGTTTTAGCAAAGCTAACAAGAGAGAGGCTTTAGATATAAGGAGTAGTGTTTAAAACAACATTGTGAAATTGCTGGTTTCTATGCACTGCCAGGAACCAATCTGGGATGGGAGGGGAGCAGGGAAGCTTCAGAGGAAGTCTTAAAGAAATGAGCCGTAGCCAATGCTGTCATTGCCAGTGAGAGTCAGACTGGCAGTTTAGTCAGGGTTTAGCTAGTGTCTGGAATTTGGACACCCCTGAACACAAATCCTTAATGCCAGGGTGCGCTATAGCTGACTAGCTGACTGGCACTTGAGCCAGACATACAGACACGGAGTGCTTATCCTGCTGCGGATCACATGTCCAACCTTTGGCAAAAGTAAGAGCTCAGATGGACATAAAAATGACAACTGTCTGCTTGTTCCATCCTGACACAGGCGATGGCCGGAATCACATTTATCCTTCTCTAACAGTGGATTCACAGCAATTCAGGTTGGTTTTTTTTTCCATCTTACTCCTGCAAAGACTCATCCTTGCTGCTGAACAAGGCAGAGATGTTTCAAAAGCATTCAGTACTCTAGAGAGATGTTTAAAATGCAAGCCACCAGGTTTAGTGAGGGGACAGCTTATTCCAGCAGCCACCAGGTCACTGAAACTTTTTCCTTACCTTGTCCGAAGCAATACAATTTTGCTCCGTCTTGCAAGACTTTTATAGCAAAGGTTGTGTGTAATACAAGAGTTTCTGGAAATGAGTGCAGTGCCACATTTGACCCACTGCACTGCTTTCATTGCAGTGTTCATGGAGGCTGAGTACGCCTGAAGTGCCTGAAGGAATAGTTACCTTCTGTGTTATTGTCCAACTTGGTCTGCCAAGGTCATGAAATTGAGGTTGGAGTTCAGTGAGGCTTGCCAGAGCTTTATCAGCTGCTGAGGAACAGAGTTCCAGAGGGATTGATGAGAATTGGTGGGTCTTGATGTTTTCTCAGTGTCAGATCAACAACAGGATAAGTATTGCGCCATTATTGACACAGCTTTCAAAAATTTAGAATATATTTGCACCCTTTTTTTTTAACCTAAACTACAAGAGCCTCGGTCTGAAACACTTCAATGGCATGAGAAGCTGCCAAGAACTGGTGCCAACCCATAGTTAATAGTCCTATTAGTTCCCAAGAAAAGTCCAGTGATCAGTGTTGCTTAATTAATTTGTAGTAAACTGTCAGAAAGTTTCTCCCAAGCATGTTACTTTCCAAACTGCATCCTTTAAAAACCTTATTCACATTATTCTTTACATTTTTGGCCTCCCATTCATCTTTCTCCTGCCACACAACAGATGAATTTCAATCTTGCATAAATGATGACAAGTGTTCATCTAGCAGGAGTCCTCATCAGCACTGCTCTTAGTTGTTGTGTCTTAAAAATACCATGTTTCAATCAAAATGAGAAAAATGCCTTTATCCTCATTTCTCTGTGAAACACAATTTATTTGGAGGATAAGCCTAGACCAGTTATGTTAATCGTAAATCAATTATATTTATCCCAAACCTGGAAAGCATGAAAATACCTTCTTTCCTTATTGCAAAATCCAGTAGGATATTCCCAGTAATTATGGCTTGTTTTGTACAAATCACAAGCTGACATCATAATCATTAGAGCTACAACAGAGTATTTGTCTATCTTAGAATATTTGAAATGTCTGTTTCAATTGCAGTGGAGGTTTGGGAATTTATTTATTTTTGAAAGCTAAAGTAAATCCTTTCATGAACCAGGTTTCCCCTTTTTATTCCTCATGTAGCCTTTTGAATTTAGTCAGATTTTAAACGACATGAAGAAAGTGAGAAGGGAACCATGAGGTTAAGCCTGTAAAATACTATCTCTGCCCAGTACCATTGGCCATTGATCTGGCAGATAAGCACCCTGCAATATTGCTCCTTATGCCTTTAGTCAGTAAATAGATTATGTCAGTCAAGCTGTCCCCACTGTTTGTTATTACTAGCACTTGAACCATCCCATGTGTTTATCAGGTTCAGACCTCCTCAGTGTTAAGGAATGTACAAGGAGAGTCAAGAAAACCGGAAATAAAGAAATATTCTTAATTCTAATATATGCATAAGTAGCTGAGATACAAAGCTAAGATTCTTAATTGCCTTCACGATCCTTATTTTTTGCAGTATGGTTTTTGAGAGTGTGTTTTTGTATGTGCATTGTGTAGCTTTGGTGTTTGGGGTTTTTTTAGGGTGCGAGGAGGGATTGGGAGATGGTATTTACAGTTCTGATCCCACCTGGTAAGCAGAGGTTTCAGCTTATAGGAAAACAGAGAAAATTGATTGATCTACAATTTGTAGCTTGCACATACTATTCCCCAACCATGTGTAAAAACTATCTAGGTTCATTGTGGTCTTCAACACCCTTAAAGCAATTTACCACATTTGATACTGAGGTACTGGGTTTGGCTCACATTGTGACTAACAGTGCCAGAGAATAAATTCTCTGCATCTTTCCTCACTTTAGTTGGCAAGATATCAAATAAGTATACTTCTGCTTATGAGAGTGCACATTTCATTGTCAATGTCTAGAACTCAAGCACCAGAAATATCCCGTTATTCCGTGTTCATAATTAAATAAGTGTCATGGATTCATTTCTCCTGTTCATCTTGGACTCTGTGGAATGTAAGCATGATCTTATGGTCAAGCCCTGCTGCCCTTTCCACATTAAGCACTAAACTGTGAGAATGAATGGAAACAGGTGTATGCAGAGAAAGGGAGATGGCTATATCTGAAAGAGTGATTTTGATTGCTGTAGCCATGGTTAAAGTTAAATCTGGCTGAGAAGTGCAACCAAAATTTTTCAGGCTCTTTTGTGCACCATCATAACTACTGACCATCATGCCAGCAAGCATGTTAATAAAAGGGCATTTCTAAAATTCCCTCTTATGACAATATGCATTTCAGCTGCATGTTATTTCTTTCTGAAGCTTCTGGAATATTCTGTCTTTGTTGCGTCAAAACTTCCTAATGAGTAGATCAAAACACCCAAATACAGCCTTTATACTTCTTTCAATTCCCTAAAAATAGCTGACTAAAATCAGCCCCAGTGAGTTTGTGTGAAATTGCTGACGCTGGAAAACACGCATCAGAAGTATCCCATCATCTCTCATGCTCTGCCTGGCCCAGGATCTCTAAGTATAAAGTGCACTTTGAGGTTACATGCTCAGCTACAGGCTGATGCTGTTATGGCATCATGCATAAAAGCAACAGCTATTTGTGTCGAAGTCCAGGTATGATAATTAATTTTACAGGATAAATAGCATAATGAAGAATTGAATCACTACAAATGGGTGTAAATGGAGAGTTCAGTAGTCTTTTGTTATCATTTTGGTGGGGAAAGGAGGACATCTGGTGGGAGGTCTTTGTAAAAAATTGGGCAATGTAATTTTCTATTTGCAATTGGATACAAATCCCTAGGGAAGTTGTATATTTTGTGCAACCTGTAGAACTTCGTGTAATTTCTAACCAGGAGAGTTGATTCATTAATTTGTATCAAACCCACACAACAGGATGTTTTGCAGTGGTGCATACTGTAAAGCCCTCACTTCCCTTTATCAAGTTCACAAAGAAGTTTAGCTAAGACCGGATGAATGCCCAGTACCCTCTTGTAATGCAATTTTCACAAAAGATCTGGGAGAAAAGTGCTTGGATGAAGACTCATCCAGAAAAAGCACTTAATACTTTTTTTCTCAGAGTTAGAAAATAAATATTAAGAATCCTCTAGCTTGCCTGAGTACATAAGAAAGCAAGAAAATGTGGCATTATTAAGCCTTGAAAAGGCATCTTCTAAAGGATTTTAACCTGCTTAATCAACCTCTGGGAATGCAACATGGCAGGAGGCAAAACATACAATTATACTTGAGCATGACACTTAAAAATAAAGTGCATCAGATTAAAGGAAGACATAAGAATGTGGCAAAACCAGGTTAAAATGCCCAGTATGCTTGGGCCCATCAAGTAAATAATAACTAAAAATTGCATTTATTGATGAGTAAGAGGACTACAAGACTTTGTTGTTTCCATCTTCTCTGGTCCTTTCCTAGCAACAGTCAATCTGGAATATTCAGCTTTGCTCCTTCTGCTGCATTTTAGAGCTTCTGTCCCATTTTGTGAATGATCCCCTTCAGAAAGCATCCTACAAGGAGGTGGCTCCAGGGTCACAGCAGCCACAGGCTGAGAGCTGCAGTCTTGCTGTGGGAGAAGGAATGCTGGAAAATCATTCCCTGCACAGGTATTGCTGCATGGGGCTTTGAGGAGAAGATAGCCAGCAGGATGTGAGACCTTGCACAGCTGCTCACTCTGACAGGCTTTCTTGCTTTATAGCTGAGCTATCTCACCCACTGCAAACTGGGTGCATTTAATTTCCTGGGAATTCTGCGACAGACACTTTTTTTTCACTGAAGTCAGCACAAGGGATATGTTGCAAGCTGAGAATTGAAATGAGTGTACTTCTTTTTCCCCTACTCTACTGCTATATTTCATTTCTTTGTCTAAATCATTTCATAGTCCCATGACAGCACTGTTACAAATTCAGACTTTTTTAAAATATTTCTCTGTTCTCACTAAAAGATTCTATGAGTGCATTCCAGATTTATCTGCAGCCTTTAAAGGGCAGTAAGGGACTATCAGTGCATCTGATTTATGCTTACATTTGTATTTAAGTTATCATTAGCATAAGGTATTAAATCAGATTATGATTAACTTGCTTTTGTAAAGCTAAAGCAGAACTTTCTAAGATCAAATGTAACTTACTACTCTCCAAAAAGTTATTTCCATGTAAAGTATGTTTATTAAATGTGCTGAACTGTTTTGTAGTTCCTTTAAATTTATGAAAAGGCTCAGAAACTTCTTGGCAAGAATAATTGAAATGAAAATATATATCATAAATGCCTTTCATACTATATAAAGAAGAGCATGCATAAAGAACTAAAAAAGCTTAGCTTGTTCACTTATGCTGAGTATAACATAAGCCAAGCTAGCCTCATTTTATATGAGGCCCTTTTTTACTCAAATATATCACTAAGCTTTATTTTATCTATTGTATTTTCATTATTTTTGGCCAAATCTGAAGTACAAGCATTCAGGCTTCTAAGCCACCTGATAGAGAGGAATTTAAGAATGGAACAACATTCAGAACTGATGGATACATAACTTATTTTAAAAGATGGGCTCCTGAGATAGCACAAAGAAGCAATGCTAATGTTGTGGTCCTATCTGGAATGCACATTGTAATTGTCTGGATTTTTACTGCAAGCAAATTTTCACTTCTTTCTTTCAAAAGCAAGTGATGTTATAGTTTGTTAATTTTGGCAAACAGAGCAGTTTAGTTTTGAAACATGCTACAACTGGCAAGAGAAGCCCTCAGGAAAATTATTAGCACTAAGTGCTCTTTTACTGTCAAACAATGAAGAATCCAATTTGTTGCATTATATTCCACTACATCCCACTATATATGCAGGGTTTTGTATCAGTGATGCAAAGTCATTTTCAAAGGCAGGGTCTCCCAGGCAATGGTGGGCAGCAAAGCAGCTCTGTGAAACACCATTACTCAACAGTTACTGCACTGATGACGCTTCATCAGTGTTGTGTGACAACAATGGTTGTGCAGCTAACTTGTCCATTTCGAGATATGCTCAAAACAATATTCTGGATTTAAATGACCATTAATCAAAGAAGAAAGTTTTAGCACTGAATCTGAACTCACTCCCACATTTGATAGGCAGCAAAGGGAATGGTAGGTTATCCATACCATTTCTGAGAAAACCCCAGTGAGGTTGTTTTCCATTAGCTAAGCTGTATAACTACATTTTTCAAGACTTGACCAGTTCAATTGCCTGTAATCATGGAGTTTTTCATTCTTATTAAAATAGTCAAATTTCATCAGAAGCCTGGTATGTTCTTCTGGTTTTATCCCATATCAGTCTAATGGGATTTTCTACTTTTCTGTGGAACATTGATTATTTATGATTTGCTAGTGAAAAATACCTGCCTTGATGGAAAAATCATCTAGTATCTTGTGGTAGATCTGCCTTTCTGAGAGCCACAGTACTTCACATCCACGGTAACTGCTTGTACTACCAGAGGCCAGCTGGAGGGTCAGTTAGTGCTTGGTGAGGTGTGCAAATGGCATCATCTCTAAGGATTGGTAGGACTTTCCTTACAGTGTCCAAAAATTAAAAGGTTTTCATGACTCTCTGTTGTCTATGTGAACATATGGATTTTCAAAATACCTTCAGATTATTTTTGTGGAAATGAATCCATCTGTAAACCTGTTCTTTGTCTTAGTTGTGCAATTTTAATTGTCAAAGACTGTTCCATGAAAGAACAGGTTGCCAAGGTGTAGTTGCATTAGGAAAAAAATCAGTCCCTTGTATTTGTAGATTGCAGAAATCTCCAGCACAAAAAATGACAAGTGTTTGCAACAGACAGCTTACAGATATAAGAGAGGTACCTTCATTGATTTGGGTTACAATGATACTAGAGTTAATGCTTACCCACTCTTTTCTTAGGAACAGGACAATAAAGAAGATATATCTATTTTTTCAATTGCGATTGAGTGTCAAATCTTGAAGACACAAATCCAAACTCTGTTGAACTCTACAAGGAGAATCCATGCCAGATTAATTTTTGGTATGGATGCTTATGAACATCACACACAACTGGACCCTCTGTTGCAGACTGGATACCCAGTGAAAAGCTGTTGACAAATTACATGACCTGCGTGCAACACGCACACAGCTGAAGGTGTGCAATGCATGCATCCATATTTTTCTTTATAAACTCTGTGTAGGGGTCTTCCATCTTCCTGGAAAATTAACACTTTTTCTTTGGCTGCAGAGAGGTAAAAGATATTCTGTGGGAGAATTCAAAACAGGAAGCATTCATTTGAATTGAAAGCACAGACAGGAAAATACGTGACATCTATAGCACAAGAGTTTATTTCTAAAGGATTAGCTGATGAGATTTTTAGGAATAAATACAATGTACATTAGGTTTAGAAAAGGCTTTTCCCTAGATTACTATAAGAACATTATGCCATTGATTTCTGACACTGGATTTGTAAACTTAAAATGTAGTGTTGAATCAGTAAGCACAGCTTTCATGGAACTTAAAAATCATCTCATGCAGTAATTGTTTCAGCTGTAATTCTGACATCAGCAGAAGTGTGGGAAGTGTGATTTTTGTTCTAATTGTATGATGATTTGGCTGAATTTACTAGTTTCAATGTAATTCCTTAGAATTAATGAAGGGGCACTAGAAGAAAATTCTTTTCTGGTCTAATTTTCAACTGGATATTTCTTTTTTTTTTTTTTTTTTTATACAAAGATAATTGTGATGTGGCTGTACTGGCTGCATCTGCAAACGTTCATGCTAATTTAACACTTGTATCATATTGTGCACTCCCTTTTACTTTTCTTATAAGGAGGAGGAGAACTCGAATACCTTTGAGACAGTCCTATGGTCATCATTGTCAGAAATTAGGACTGACACATTAGATTGTTTATGAGAGTGCTGGCAAAAGGGTTTGTGAAAGCATCACTGAAACTACTTCTTAAAGCTGGAATAATTTTTTGCGAACAAGTCTGCTTAACACATTTTAAGCTCTCCTACTTGTTAGAACAAAAACCCTCCCTGCTTGGTCCTGGTTCAATTTTTTCCTCATTTTAATGAAAAGAACAGTCATTTCCACATCTTGTGTGGAAGTAGCAATAACAATTCAATATTTTCCAATAATACTACCAGAAAAGGAGATGAAGAGGTGACGTCCTGACACTGAAAACTCACTTAAGATGTTTCTGTTTAGATAGCACATAGTGAAAAGATAAGGTTCAAAGTATGTACCCAGCTCTCTTTCTGCATAGGAAAGCTAAACACTGTTCTTACTGGCCTGTTTCTCAGGCTTATCTCATATTGGAAGAATATCTAGGAAAATGTGCTGTTTATAATCTTGGAACTAATACAATGAAACAAAAGCCTGATGTTTCCTGCTGTTGCCAAGTCTTCACTCTCAAGACAGGGTTGATTTTGGTAAACTAGAATCTGATCTTTCATCATTTTTTTAAATATTTCTGTTTCTTTCATTATTTCTCCTTCCTATTCCTTTTCCTTTGGTCACTGTAGAAAGAGATATTGATCTATATATTTCTACATATGTATATGAGCCAGCCAAGAAGGCCATTGGTATCCTGGGGTGCCTAAGGAAGAGCCTTGCCAGCAGGTTGAGGGACATGACCCTGCCCCTCTGCTCAGCCCTGGTGAGGCACATCTGGAGTGCTCTGCCCAGTCCTGGGCTTCTCAGCACAAGAGAGACAAGGAGCTCCTGGAGCAGGTCCAGTGGAGGACAACAAAAAGGATGAGGGGACTGGAACATGACTTTTATCCAGAAAGGCTGAGGGAGCTGGGCTTGTTCAGCCATGGGAAGAGACAAGAAAATCCCCTGAGAGGGGATTTCATCAGTGTATATAAATATCTAAAGTGGAAGTGCCAAGGAGATTGATTCAGGCTCGTCTCAGTGGTGCTGAGCAATGGAAGAGGCAATGGGCAGAAACTGATACACAGGAAGTTCCACCTGAACATGAGGAAGAACTGCTTTACTGTGCAGGTGAGCGCACACTGGCACAGGTTGCCCAGAAAGGTTGAGGAGTGTCTCTCACTCGAGATACTCAAGAACCCTCTGGACACAATCCTGTGTGCCATGTGTTCTGGGATGACCCTGCTTGATCAGGATGGTTGGACAAGGTGACTACAATTGTATTCCCTTCCAAACTTAACCATTCTGTGATCCTGTGGTACGTGTTGAAGTCTATGTAGAAACATGTTTATGTATAAATAGCTTTGCAAAATCATCAGTAACTGAAATTCACTTCTCTGGATCAACTGTGCTGGGTTTACCCATGAGGAGTGAGAGAATCGCAAAGCATAAGAGAACTCACAGACTCTTTGAAGGCAAATTGGGCAAAGCGGACCATGTGCTCTCTCAGTACCAGCTCCCAGTGCAGACAGAGAAGGTGCTGGAGTGCCTGGCCCTGCCTCAGGATGCCACCAATGCTCTGAATCATTCTGACTTGCCAGTACATTGTTAGGAAATATTTATATTTCAGTGGTGCACAGGAGCACAGCGCAAGATAAGGCACTATTGCGCTAGGCTCAGAGGCAAACTTAGCAATAGCACACAGACTGCTTGGGAAAGCTCACGTCAATTTAGAGAGCCTGCAGGAAAGTCACTCCTGTAACAGAAATTACTCATCCTCTGAACACCAAATGCTCCGTTAAGCTCTGAGATGTGCAGTAAGACACAGTAATCGCATTTTGCCCTGAAGCGTTTGGGAGTTAATAATTCTTGTAGAGAAAATCCACCTCATTCAATTCTCAGAGGAGCTCACTGTCCACACAGCCATCAGATCAGTCCAGTTTTCATCTAGAGATGTTGCTTCAGAGGGACAGCAAGTATTTCATGCAGTATGCTGGAATGTAATTCTGCATCGCTCACTCATAAGAAGGTAATAATGAACAGTGACTTAAGTGACTTAAGTGACAAGGACTACAACAGCAATGGATAATATTGGCAATGCAAACTGATAAGCGTGTGTGGGGCACAGAAATGTCACTCAGTAGCTCTGGCTTTGAGGGACACACTGCTTTCCATATGCACAATGTTGGGTCCCATTTCTGACACTCCCAGCTGCCCCCCAAGAGAAGCAGGACCAGGCACAAGCTGGGGGCTGCTCAAATCTCCCACTGCTCTTGTTGTGAAGAGGAAGCACTTTCTCTCACACCCATGACTCTGTAACTGTACAAGCCTACTTGAAGGGAAATGGAAATCAAGCTTTCACTGGCCCTGTAGCTCAGTTCCTTCTCTTTCAAAAATACTGCGAAGATATATTTATTTAGTATTGTTTTAAAGTTCAGGTGCCTTAGTGACAGAAGATTTTGACACAAATTTGGAAGCTATTCTTATGAAAGCTTTTAAAACTTCTCTAGAGTACTCCAGGGGTCCAGACAGATTTATTTCCTCCACATATGCTTTCTTTCTCTCTTTCTCTGTTCACCTCCCCTTCCCATGTTCTGTAAAACGTATTAACTTCTTTATCCTGAAAGGCATTTACTTTCAATTTTTTCAAGAGACAGACCCTAAATTCCAAAGCTGCATCATCTAGTCTCTGGAACTGCAAATGTTGCTATGCTGCCTTGATTCTATAAACAGTTAAAAAATATATTTTTTTCCTCCTTTCCAGTGACTCATTAGGAATTATTCTGTATTAAATATCTCCACCCACTGACTTGCATGTTTCATCAATAGTTATAAATACCCTGAAATGGTACAAACTAATCAAATAAATACAGCTGTTTGCTGGCTCTTGACTGAGAAAAAAAAAGACAACCATAATCAACCACTTTAGAGCAAAAGTAGGTTTATGTAATGACTCTTGAATTCTCTTTCTAGGGTATTTTGTAAAGAGGAGGAAATGCTTTTAATTCACACTGCCCCAGAGTTGTAATTACTGCACCACTTATTTGGATGTTAGTGGTGTTTTATGTCTCCGTGTATCTAGTTCATAATTTCTCAGACATTTTTTTTCCCCACTTTGGATACCTTTACCTCCTTTTGGAATGGGAGACCTCAGTACCATGGAAGTAAAAAGTAAGCTGCTGCAGAAGAGACTGAAAGATTGATGAAGAACAGGAACTAATAAATTACATGGAGTGAGCATATCCTGCACTTATTTCACATAATTCTTTAAAATTATTATGATGTAATGATTTTTTTTTTGTTCCATAAAGAGGGTTTTTGGCAAGAATTTGCCTAGTGAACACGTCCTAGCATTAAACCTACACCCACTTTTTTTTTTTTTTCCTGGCAGGAACTGGCAGAAAAAAAAAAAGCCCTAATGCTGGGAATAGGTCTGCTGGAACTCACCACCACTGCTTCTTTAGTGGGTTCATCATCATTCAGGTAACCTTCATGCTGTCTAAAAACCCAGCCCCTGCAGAGCTGTGTTATTTGAGTTATTTTGCTCAGGTGACTGTTTCAGAGCATTCACCTCAGTAACTTTGTAACTTTCAAGCACAAAGCATCTGATTCTGATAAATCCGGTAACCAAAGTAAATGAAGCTGTACTTGAAAAAAAACAAAAACTAACTATAGAAATATCAGAGGTGGGTACCAAAACTGATTGTTTTCAGACATGGAGAAATCCATAATAGCAAGTTAAACTAACAATTCATAATGCCATAACAGGAACTGATCTGTGCTACAAACAATAAGCAAATGGCAGTGGAAACTAAGCCTGAACGGGCTTGTTATGTTCAGCTGTAATTTGTGTAACTCCATGATCATTCTTTCATTTCAAGAGCACTGTCTCACTTCATCTGTCAAACATGCAAACAGGGGCTTTGCATTGTTTCTGATTAAAGAAGCTTCACACATTGTGTCACAAATGTCACCTTTGAAGAAATTATGGATTTAAAGGCAGGCACAAAGGACCTCAGCTTCAGAGCTCCAAACAGGAGGTTTACATTGAATTAAGGGTGGAAATGGTTTGGACTCTTCCAGAAGCACCATCTGTTTCCACGGCTGGTCATTGTTTAGATTATTTATGACCATAATTTTAAATTTATCTAGTTAACCTTTGGATAGCCTCCTAAAATAACTATTGACTCTTTAAGTTTTCAAGGTAATATATTAAGATGCAAGGGTTTAATGTTATTATTTTATGGAAAGAACCACAAGCATTTTTATGTAATATATCAATACATACAAACCCAGGAAATAGCTATACTACCACACAGCAGAAAAAACCTGCAGCATCACATACTTGTTGTTCATACCATGACCTGTTCAGACTGAAATTTCTTCATGAGAAAAAACAAAAGACAGCTTTTTCTAAGTTGTTGGTTTTTTGGTTTTTTTTTGTTTTTTGGTTTTTTTTGTGAGACTCCCCCTCTGCTACAGTATCCATCCTCATGTTATGGTTCAACAGAGTACATGGGATGAAGCCCCTCCAAAAATAATAGAAAAGAAAAAGGAAATGAGTCTTGAGGACTCATGACTTGCAACAGATTAAAATGAATGAAAGGAGATGAAAAAAGTCACTTACATATTAGTGTGTATGACCTCATCCTGAACTATTAGAGGTGCTGGGAGTCTTTCCATTTTCCTTGAGAGATCAGGTCCCATAATTCAAAAACACTGTGCAAAAATAAGGAATGTACAGAGCCCTGGTTGGTTTGGCAAACACTGATCAAGGATGGTTCAAATTTAGGTTGAAAATAAGGTAGTAGAAATCAGTATCTGTGGGAAAGGTTGTGTAAAACTGAGATAGGTTCAGTTAGAGTATAATTACAGTTGTTATGATCACTAGGTTATGCATACCAATATATTGACTTCAGAATTAAAAAGCATCAACTTTCCTGAATTTGTTTGTATTTAAAGGGCAGAACTCCAGCAAAATGAGAACATTTATAGAATTTATTCTTCAAAAAGGGTGAGCCCATAATCTTGTGTAGCTTTTGGCTCCTTTCTGTGTAACAGGATAAAAACAAACCCTGAGATTAAAACACCTTACTGCTTTACTTTGGCCTTCATGGCTTATTTACCATCTTGGTCTGAAACTCATTTTACAGTACTGTGGCTCCAAACAGCCCTGTACAAAATGTACATTAATAAGGATATTGGCAATCCTTAAAAAAAAAAAAAAAAAAAAAAAAACATGTAAGGGAAAGTTAGTATTTTCTTAGCAAAATAAGGATAAATTAAGGAAAATTTTTTAGTCTTCCTAATAATGTACTGCATTCCTCTTCTCACCAGAAAAAATAATTTTATATTATGAAAATCTACAAAAATGCTTTCTTCCTGATTATCTCCTTGCATTTCCCCATCATTAAAAAATAAAACCAAGAGAGAGATTGCAGTACAGCCCAACAACAGCCCCAAGTATTTTATCAGGACCTATATTTACCTGGTAGAACAAAAGAACATTAGATGAGGATCTCAATAAAGCATGAATTCAGGGCTCCCAGGTGGTACTGCAGAAAGATCAGATTGTTTCAGCTGTGTGAAAAGCAGCCAAAATGCTGCATACCTATTCTTTTTGTTACTTACCCAAATTCACTTTCACATATCCTTTTTAGCAGTCAGTGAAGGTATTCAACCAACTACATTATCACATGAGCTGCTGAAATCAAACACAGCAGATACAGCAAACCAGGATACCTTATTTTATTACAGCTGGTAGCTTCCCAAAATGCACTATTGTACCCTGTGATTATGGAATTTTCCTTTTTATCATTCTAAAGGTTTAAAATTAATTTGACATGTTAGACTCAGATTGAAATTTCCATATTCATCTAAAATACTCACAAAAATGAAATTAAATTGTTTCAATGTATATTAACACCTAACAAGAGGGAATAAAGAGGGAGCCAGGCTCTCTTCAGTCATGCTTACTGACACAAGAAGCAATAGGCACAGATTTTAAAAACCACAAGATCTAAGCACAAAGAAGTTTCTTTTTACTCCAAGGTTGTCAAAAAATGGCACAAGTTGCCCAGAGGTTTTGAGGAGTCACCATCCATGGAGACTCTCAGAACCGAGCTGGACATGGTCTTGTTTGACCAGGCATGGACTAGATGACCTCCAGAGGTGTCTTTCACCCTCAGCCATTCTGTGATTCTCTGAAAAGGAACTTCTCCTATAATTAGTTTACCTAATTCAGCTCCAAGTGTGAGATTCACAGCACAGTGTGAAGAATTTGATTATTCTTATTCTTAATTATTATTCTTAATTATTGATTAATTTTTTTTATTCTAAATAAGACTCCTCAATGACTAAACAGTATTTGGCGAACCTCACTAACCACAAACTGATATGGTGGAGGAAAAAGATGGAGAGAGATGTGGTGTGGACCCCTTGTCTTTGTGGTTCATCAGCTTTAAACAAAGCATTTGTAGCAATCTGTAACTCAGTGAATCTTGTGAGCCATATTTTTGTTCAGTGTCTTACTGATTTGATAAAGAAACAGAGGAGTGTTTTACAGTATTTCCTATGGTGTTGGCATGTGTTTTGAAGCTTGCTGCAAAATGAAAACAAAACTAGCAGATATTGCTGCATGACTTAATCTTATACTACCGCCTAGTGGCTGATGTCTAAACGAGTCACAGTGAAACTCCACTACATTTTATATATGTATAGGTACATAGTAGTTGCATATGTTAATATTATTTTCATCCATTTTAAAAAAATTATGTTATGTTAC